>NW_015388400.1:22008-96133 GCF_001527695.2 Protobothrops mucrosquamatus
TTCTTTCTTTCTTTCTTTCTTTCTTTCTTTCTTTCTTTCTTTCTTTCTTTCTTTCTTTCTTTCTTTCTTTCTTTCTTTCTTTCTTGTTCCCCAAACCCAAGGATGTACGTTTGTGAACATGCATTGGGGAGAGAGGCAAAGAAATATCTTACTTGTCACACCGTCCACCTTGTAATATTTTTGGTTGAATAAAGATTCCAAGCCTTAGTCATCTTTGGCACTCAAAGATTTGGGGTGGGGTGGGAATAGAGATGGGAAGGCCTGGAAGAAAAAACAAACTCGAAAAATTGGTGATGGGGGAAACAGCAGTTTATATAAAGCGAACAAGATCTTAATTACTAAGGATTTGGGGGAACTGAGCTAGCTGGAGAACCTCTAGAAGGACTATTTGAAGTTGAGTCCTTCCATTCTCTTCTTGTTCCGCTCTTTCGTTCAGAGGGCGGTGAGCATAATCAGCACCGTTCTCGCTGAGTTGTTTTCGGGGTGGGAGAAAGAAGCAGGAAGGTTCCTAGGTTTTCTGTTCGTTTTATTTATTTTATTTCACTTATTTGCCGGGTTTGGTTTCCCCCTGCAGGCATCCTGACAACTCCTTGGTTTTCAAGAGGCCCATTTTATATGCAATCCCCGCGGCTCATTATCTGGGTTGGCTCATTAGAGAGAGCGTTTCTCTGCAGCCCCGTCTTTTGTCTTCCTAATCTTTGAGAAGTGTCTGTTTTCCTAACTTTCAGGCACCCTCCTAAAAACCCCGTTTCTTTACTTAGTAAGCTTTTACTGTGCGACTGCAGTAGAGGGGTGGATGCTTTCTCCACCGCCTTTGAATTCCCAAGTATACATTTAAGGGGGGGGGGGAAATGTGTTTAATTTACTTGCATTTTAATACTTTGTCTTTCTCTTGCATTTCACCTCATTTTGACTTCACGCACTCCTTGGAAATGTTGCTGCTGGGTGGGGTATAGAATCCATTGAATATGTGTGTGTGTGTGTGTGTGTGTGTGTATTTATATATCTATATCTATTTCTCTATATATCTATGTCTGTCTGTCTGTCTGTCTGTCTCTCTCTCTCTCTGTCTCTCTCTCTCTCTCTCTCCGTGTGTGTGTACATCACTTTAAAAAGTTGGAAGACTATTTCAAGAGTGGATCCTTTCCCCTTCCCTTCCTTTCCTTTCCTTTCCTTTCCTTTCTCTTTCCTTTCCTTTCATTTCCTTTCCTTTCCTTTCCTTTCCTTTCTCTTTCCTTTCCTTTCATTTCCTTTCTCTTTCCTTTCCTTTCCTTTCCTTTCCTTTCTCTTTCCAATCTTCCTTTCTTTCTTTTCCTTTCCTTTCCTTTCTCTTTCCAATCTTCCTTTCCTTTCCTTTCCTTTCCTTTCCTTTCCCTTTCCAATCTTCCTTTCCTTCCTTTCCTTTCTCTTTCCAATCTTCCTTTCCTTTCCTTTCCTTTCCTTTCCTTTCTCTTTCCAATCTTCCTTTCTTTCTTTTCCTTTCCTTTCCTTTCTCTTTCCAATCTTCCTTTCCTTTCCTTTCCTCTCCTCTCCTCTCCTCTCCTCTCCTCTCCTCTCCTCTCCTCTCNTTCCTTTCCTTTCCTTTCCCTTTCCAATCTTCCTTTCCTTCCTTTCCTTTCTCTTTCCAATCTTCCTTTCCTTTCCTTTCCTTTCCTTTCCTTTCCTTTCTCTTTCCAATCTTCCTTTCTTTCTTTTCCTTTCCTTTCCTTTCTCTTTCCAATCTTCCTTTCCTTTCCTTTCCTCTCCTCTCCTCTCCTCTCCTCTCCTCTCCTCTCCTCTCTTTTCCTTTCCTTTCCTTTCTCTTTCCAATCTTCCTTTTCTTCCTTTCCTTTCCTTTCCTTTCCTTTCCTTTCCTCCCCTTCCCCCTGCCTCTTTGTATTTCAGTGTTTTAACTCTAAATCTATAATGAAAAGAAAAATATTTTGACCTGAAACCTGGCCAATAAAGCTCCCATTAAGACGAGCGTAACATTCGGAACTTATCTTCAGCTGCTGTAGAGCTGTTTCTTATGCATTAGAAAACTCTTTGTTGGATATCCTTTCTTTATGCACACAGAAGATCAGTTCTCGCTGTTGCTTGCTCCAGGAAAGCGGATTCAGGTTTTACCTTGGAAGAGTTTTTCTTTTCTTTTTTAGTTTCTCTTGTATTTGTTAGATTGGTTGGTAGTTGTGTTCTCATGTTTTCCTTTTTCTTCTTATTGTTGTATGGATGGATAGCTTGTTCAGTCCTAACCATTGAAGATTATCAGCTTTGCTTCATGCTTGGGTTATTGCAGTTGAATGCTAGCTACAGTGTTGTGTGAATAGTATCGCAAACCTGTGATTAATTCTGATGATTTTCTGAAATGATCTAGCTCAGTGGTTCTCAACCTTTTCTTCACCACGGACCCCCTTTAAATATCTTTTGTGGCCACGGATCCCCAAGACTTAACTCCAGATTTAAATCGTAACATTTCTTCAAGCCTTTGTGGACCCCCTGTGACATTGCAACTCCCCCCACCAGGGATTTGTGGACCACAGGTTGAGAACCACTGATCTAGCTTCATAAATTGAGATGGCCTTGTTTCATTGAACTATAGATAAGACAGCCGTCATTTCTCCCTGTGGAAATATCAAATGAAAGATTTAATCACTTTGAAGCCATGTTACTTTCAAGTCAAGATTGATCCCTTGTGACTTAACAGGTTTATGACCATATAGCAACTTTCTGGGTACACTACAGAAGATGGTGGCTTGTGACATCTTCTTACAGGGTGGTTTGTATGTTTGTTTACCTCAACCTGGTCTGCAACTCAAAATTTCCCAAGTGGTCTTTTATCTAATTCCCTACAATAACCTATTTTTTCCAGTTTTCTGAAATTTAGGAGATTGGCCTTATAGCTGTGCTGTAGCAAAGGGAGGCTCATATTTTTCATGGAACCAGAATTCACATATTTTGCTGACCATAACATAATTTCTTATGTTTTGGCTTGAGATGCTGTGTGAATCTGGCCATTGTGGTTTATGGGACAGCTTACAGCCATAGTAACCCACTCAACAAATCCCGATTCAAATAAACTGATATAGCTCATAGTTCTTCTTTCTTGTGAATCAGTCATCTGTGACTGATTGATGTTCTGGATTTCTCTGAAATGATATATCGATGGGAGGGATAGACATGATAGGATCACATGTATCCATCCCATCAAGCCCAAAGAAAGTCTGGAATGGTATCGGATCTCCTGCAGACAATGGAGCTGCTCTCGGTGGACCTGCGTATTTCTTGCCTTATGGTCAGCCCCCAAAGTATTTTTGGGGATATGTTACTTCCCAAACATTTAGAGCATCTGGTGATGTACTGGTGCTTCACCTGAGAAATTAATTGTATTGTAGAAGAACTACAGGGATCAGACAAAGCCCCCATTAGATAAGCAGTAGAATTCTTTTGATTGTGTTTCAAATTGGGACTATGACTTCCCACACTTTATGGAGTTACCACCAGTAAGCACCAGCAACCCAAATTACCAAAAGAAGGAGGAGGAGGAGGAGGAGGAGGGGGGGGGAAGAAGAAGAAGAAGAAGAAGAAGAAGAAGAAGAAGAAGAAGAAGAAAGAAGAAGAAGAAGAAGAAGAAGAAGAAGAAGAAGAAGAAGAAGAAGAAGAAGAAGAAGAGGAGGAGGAGGAGGAGGAGGAGGAGGAGGAGGAGGAGGAGATGATTTAACTGGATTTAATTTTTAAGGTTGCATTGCAAAACTTAATCAAATCCTTTTCTTCTTAACTGGCTTAACCGGGCCACAGCGAAAGGGCTCCGGATTCTGGGATTAAGATTGTATTTGGTAAAAGTCCTCCTTTTTTAAACTGTGGAAAGAACAAAACCAACATCAAAGCTCTCAGCCACAAAAACAGGTTGTTGACTCAGTTCTTAGATTTGACAAGAGGCTCAGCTGCAGCTGAATTATTTTGTTTATCCTGCAGCAGGAAGATAGAAACCTTCTGACTGTCATTTCCTAATTTAACTTTTGTCTGGTTTGATTTTTATTTTTTTTATCCTTGGACGTCCTAGTACTTTTGGGACAACTGGGTTTTTTTTTTTTTAAGAGGGAGTGTGTGTCTTCTTTTATCCCACATACTGAAGTTAAAGCTCTTGTAGGGATTAATGATAGACTGGCTCATTTTTAATATCAATTTGATCATGATCACCTTCTCAGAATTAGACGTAGGTTGCAAACTGTAATATACAGTACAGGTAGTCCTCGACTTATAACAGTTCATTTAATGACCATTCAAAGTTACAACATCACTGAAAAAAGGGACTTACAACCGTTTTTCACACTTAACAAATCGTTGCAGCATCCCCAGGGTCATGTAATCAAAATTCGGACGCTTGGCAACTGACTCGTATTTATGATGATTACTATGTTTCCGGGGGTCACGTGATCCTCTTTTGTGATCTTCTGACAAGCAGAGTCAATGGGGAAACCAGTATCACTTAACAACCGGCTTTCTAATTTACCATCTGCAGTATGTCATGGTTCCGACAGATGAAACTCTTCAAAGGACTTCCAGGCATTGTTTACCTTAAAGAATCTTTATTTCAGTAGTATAGCATCGGCACTAACACAATGGAAGCCAAAAACTGAATTCCCCTCCCCTGAGCACATAGTATCAAAGCACAATTCCCTCCTCCAATTAATAGTCATAAATCACATTCTCCAATTAGTTTGAAATGCAGGCTTTCCCTCCAGTTCTCCAGCCCACCAATTCTTTATCATTTCTTATTTCAATAACCTTGGTTCTCACACTAGGTTCAGTATTGTTATGTCTAACTAAACTCCCATGCACCTTCCTCCCCCTTCCCCAGCATCATCTAACTCTAAAAGCAAAAAAGAAGAAAATGGTTGCATCTCCATCTCTTGTGAATGCAAAAACATCCGATGTTAGCAGCGTTGACACAGTGATTCACTTAACAACTGCGGCAGAAAAGTTGTAAAATGGGGCAAAACTCACTTCTTCCCCAATTTGGGGTTCAGTGGTGGTCACTGAGGCCTACCTGGATATTTATGAAGGTGGGAGACTGGAGGGATAATCAGATTTCATAGCTACTAAAACGATCCCACTAATATTGGTTTCAGGGTATAACCTAGAGAGGACTCCAGAAATGCATCGATCAGGTCAGGAAACCGATGCAGCCAGGATAATAACATTATAATAATAACAAGAATTTTGTAGGGTATACTATTAAGAATCTTGTCGTCGGTGTTTCTTTCTGCCCCACTGTATACCGAATAAAATCAAGGCGGAGTTACTTTGAGTTTCTTTTCTTTCCACTTTCGCAGTATTGAGTTGTTGTTTCATGTCCCATCAAAGGCCATCCATTCCTTCCCCAAGGTCATCTGTATCCAGGTAGTCCTCGCCTTACGACCACGATGGAGCCCAAAATTTATGTTGCTAAGCGAGACATTAGCCAAGTGAGTTTTCCCCCCATTTTACGACCTTTCTGTCCACAGTTGTTAAGTTAGGAACACGGTCGTTAAGTGAATTTGGCTTCCCCGTTGACTTTGCTTGTCAGAAGGTCGCAAAAGGAGGATCACCCGAGCCCCGGACGCTGCAACCGTCATAAATATGAACCATGGGGGAGCCCGATTTGCTGAACTACCGTGTTACTAATGTAACACCTGCAGTGGTTCGCTTAAGCACGGTGATAAGAAAGTTCGTAAAACGAGGCAAAACTCACTTAACTGTCTCACTTAAGACACACAAATGTGAGGCTCAGTGGAGGTTGTAAGTTGAGGACCCGCCTGTACGTAGAAAGTCTTCTGTTAAGGATGCTTTTATTCGGGGTCCTGAGCAAAACATCTTCTTCCATCTCCATGTATTTCTGAGAAGGACAACAGAAACCCACCAGTTTCTCTAGTCTGGGGGGGGCAGTGAATTTGTAAGTCAAGAATCTATGAAAAGGGGGGGCGGGGTCCACATGCACACATGAATGCCTTTATAAAAGCCCTTTCTTCCCCCCCCCATCCCCAAAGGAAAAGAGAAGAATTAATTGGAGGAGAGAACTTGCAAGCTGTCTTTTCATAACTGTTCCTATGGCTTGGTTAAATTCTGGAAGCCCCCGGGGTGGGGCTGAATGTTTTCCAGACACAACAACCCCATTGTTCTTGGGGAAAACTGTAACAAATAATGCTTAACAGCAAGTGTGGGGCAGAAAAGCCAAAGGGTGGGAGGGGGGAGAGGAAAGAACTTCAGCCAGCTTGGGGTCCTAGCTTGAAGAGCATTGAAAACTGTCAGGGACCTTATTGTGTGTGTTTCAACTTTATTTTTTTCCGGGTAGCTGCAAAAAAAACCCCAAAACCCTGTTTTACTCAGCAAGCAGAGAATAAGGTAGCCTTTGTTACCTAGACAGATTATAGCTTTCCACCACCCCCTCCTCTTTCCTCTTAAAATCTGCTCTTCATAAAAGCTCAGCATGAATGGCGGAGTTTCTGACTAGCTTCAGATACTGAGGTGACTTTTATAGTTCTGAAAGTAGCTTCAGGGATTTCATCACATGTTTTACGTTTGAGAAGAAGGGATGGAAAATAGAGATGTATTTTTAGTCGGATGGGGGAAGGTTTTTTTTTCCATTCTCCTTTTAACAGATGTTTCATCTCAAATCATATCCAGACCTCGTAGTAGTTGTACCACTCAGCTTTATTTTCCTATGAAGGAATTATTATTATTTTTTGACAATCTAGCATTTATTTGGAGTCAAACTTCTTTTTTTTTTCTTATATTTCTGCCCCTAAATTTTAATGAAACTGTTATTAGTCTGTGAGTTAAGGAGAGATTGGACAACCATTTGTCAGAAATGGTATAGAGCAGTGATGGCGAACCTTTTAGAGACCGAGTGCCCCAAAACTGGCCCCGCCCCTGCTCCACCCTGCCCCGACCCCACCCCGTCCTCCACTCCGCCTGCCCGCAGGGCCACTCACCGCCTCCAGGGCCCGCCGCAGATTGCCCAGGTAGCCCAGCAGCGCTATGACGGGCACGCCCTCTGCCTGCACCCCGCAGCATCAACTGTGCACAATGGGGCGTGAGGGCAGAGTCTTGTCTACGCTGCCTGGCTGCCATGTCCTTGGCTGCTCTGCTTCGTGTGGGCCACGCTCGGGGGCGACTCTCCTCCAGGGGGGCTGCTGGAGAGGAGTGGGTCGTGGGGGGAGGTGAGGCTGGGGCAACGGCATGTGTGCCCACAGAGAGGACTCCGACTCCGACGCGTGCCATAGGTTCACCACCACTTGTATAGAGTTTCCTGTCTGAGCAGGGGTTGGAACAGAAGAGGTTCCCTTCCAATTCTGTTTTTCTGTTAACTTTTTCTGTTAAGTTAAAAGAAAATAGTATATTTAAAGTATCGCCTATGAAGATTCTCAGTCATCCAGGTCATGATTGTCCCAAAGAGGCAACTGGACTTTCTTGAAGATTGAAGAAGCTTCTTGGATGAGAAGCAAAATGTTTTCAAGGCAAAATAAAGAAAGTCCAGTTGCCTCTTGAAAAAGTGCCTATGGGACAATCCAGTAAACCCGAAACATAAATTCCCTTTATTGACAAGCTTGTAACCAGCTGGCCGGTTTTAGCTGAGCAGTCTGATGGCTTGGATTTCACAGTGCTGGTAGGATTCTGGAATTTGGTCCCTCACATTTAGAGAGATCCTGATTGAGGAAAACGGGTTTAGAAGCAAACCTTTCCTAACAATCTCAACACATTTTTGTGGGGGAATAAGGAAGGTGTTGACATCCTGAACATAATCAGGATTTCCCTCTCCTGTTTATTAGTAAGGAAGATCTAGAATGTTAAGTCTAGAACTTCCATTCCAAGAAAATGAAGTAGCATAAAGTACATAACGTAGACCAGGGATAAGCAACCTTGGCTCTTTTATGACTCGCGGACTTCAACTCCCAGAATTCCTGAGTCAGCAGAGCTGACTCAGGAATTCTGGGAGTTGAAGTCCGCGAGTCATAAAAGAGCCAAAGTTGCCTACCCCTGACGTAGACCGAAATTTATCTTACTCCAGAAGGTGGGTCTTTTAAAATGAATATCCAAAGAGATCGTGGATGGGTCATCCTTGGGGAAAACATTTTTAGGTGTCTAAGAACGAACAGCCTTCACATCTTCCCCTTTGGCGTGAGCCATGAAAGAAGTGACGTCACTTTTGAGTACGATTGCTACCATATTTTTATTTACTATTAGTAAAAGTCCAACACACCTTTCACTCCGTCGGATAGTTATATAAAAAAAGGGATCAACTTTATGCCTGTACGACTATTGGATATATAGTCACCACCGCTTGGATACCGTACCCACGGTCTCCACCGTGAGTCTCGGGAGAGACACGGCACACGTGCCGTTGCCCCAGCCTTGCCTCTTCCTGTGACCCCCTCCTCACCAGCAGCCCCCCTGGAGGAGAGTCACCCCTGAGCGTGGCCCACGCGGAGCAGTGCAAACCAAGGACATGGCAGCCAGGCAGCGTAGACAAAACTCTGCCCTCATGCCCCATCGTGCACAGTTGATGCTGCAGGGTGCAGGCAGAGGGCATGGCTGCAGTGGTGCTGCTGGGCTGCCTGGGCGATCTGCGGCGGGCCCTGGAAGTGGTGAGTGGCCCTGCGGGCAGGTGGGGTGGGGATGGGGCAGGCAGTGGAGTGGGGGCTTGGCCACTTTTGGGACACTCAGTCTCTAAAAGGTTCACCATTACTGCTATATATAAATAAGGTGGCCTTGTTGAATATATTGAATGAGTGAAGAGTGAAGGACCTCACATAGTCCCACCAAATACGGCGATACGGTTTTATACAATATACAGTATGTGAATTTTGGGCTGCTCTTTTTAGAAGAGACGGAGATGTTTGGAGCATTAGTCTATGTTTTACAATGTAAATTTTACATTGGTTTGCAGGAACAAGGATGGTTTGGGTGGTTCATAGCGATCAGAAAGACATTCAAAATTGGTCTCCACAGCATTTTTACGAAGAGCTTTGTGAGGATCACAGTGACAGCTCTCCCCATGGGAAGCAATTTTGATGAAAAGGGTGATATGATTATTCCATCATCTTGGTGTTTTCAGAGCTCTTGTTATCACAGCAAATGTGGGCGGTTTGTGTGTGTGTGTGTGTGTGTGTGTGTGTGTGTGTGTGTTTGGCACATCTAAGTTAGCCGAGAGATTGGTTGGGGATCAAAGTCTGCATTATTAATGATATTACCTACGCACAACCTTCATTTAAATTAGTGTTGTGTAGGTTTTCCTTGGGAACTTCAAAATGAAACATCCCTAAAGGGATCACCCCACAGTCTCCTTCCAAAAATCAAAATGAAATAATAAAAAAAAAGATGATGGTGGAAACAGAAATATGTAAAAAAAAAAAAAACTGGGGTTGAAGGAGAGAAAGGACTTGTATCTGTAAACTGCACTGAGCAACTCTGGGGACAAAACAGCAGTTTGTGTTACTCTGAGGGTGTGGTTGAATTTCCTCACCCTGTTGCACTTTTCTTGACACACACACCCCTTTTTGTTAGCAGTAGGAGTTAGCAAAATCCTGAGCCACTGGATGAGGCCCAGGCAAGGTTAAACCCAGCCAAAGGTGTGACAGACCCAGGTAAGCCACAAGGAAATTCATTATGCATGTCCTGATAGGCTGTCACAATCACACACGGCTGAATATGGATCCTGTTGTGTTTCTTTTGTAGCCTATTGTGTGCCATTTCTCTATCCGGGTCCTCAGTGCTCTTGGAGTTTGGTGGTTTTCTTGCAGACTTTTCATGATCAACTAGGTAACATCATCAGTGCAAAACACCACTCCCTTCTAGCACTGATGATGTTACCCAGTTGGGTCATGAAACATCTGCAAGAAAAGCACCAAGGACCCCTCATTTCAACCCTGAGCTACAGATATTCTCTTCTATCAGTGCCATTTCTCTATTGGTGAATGAGCTGCTTAAATGAGGAGCTCTGTTGTAGGAGATCTTCACAAACAGATATCTGCAACCAAAGGTTTCATCCAGGACCACCTATGTGGGTGGACCCCCATCGCCACCCCCAAATCTTTGAGGGCCACTTGTGTGGCACCTCCAATTTTTAAGAAGATAGCAAGGAAAGATTACGCAGTACTTGAGAAGCAACCATGCTACCTATCATTAATTAAAGCTTAAATGCCGGCAGAACTAAATTAAATTTAGATTTTGTCCCATTCCACCCATTTCTTCAACCTGCCTATATAGTTTTGGGAACGTTTTTCTGGGACTGTTCTCCAAAGCTTACCAGTCTCCAGGCGTTTTTCCATCTGCTGCTTGAGCTAATGTTCCATAACCTATTTCTGGGTTTGCACCTCCGATGAGCTATAAAAACCTGCCTTCTCCTCGCCCCCATCTGCTGATCTCCCAGAGGGTGGGGTTTTTTTTTTCTTTCATATTTGGGAGTCTTTTGCACCATCATCTGCTGTCCAAGTCATGAGACCCAACGCAAGCTGTATGTCTTCTTTTATGAAGCAGTAATTTGGAACATTGTGGGGTGGTTTTTTTTTGGTTTTTTTTTTGAAAATGCTTTTCTGTACATAGCGATAAAGCATTTCATCTTGTGTTCCTTCTAAACTGAACTTGCTAACTTTTGAAGGAGGAGGATGAGCGGGAGGGCTAGGATAGAGGGAAATATATATATATATATATATATTCCTTTGATCTCAGCAGAGATGGGAAAAGCCTGTTCTGTTGAGGCTTTTGGCTAACAGAACAAACAGTGTTTAGAATTTAACTTTGCTTAATTAATTAGTAATTCTGTTTAATGCTGTCTGATCTCCATCCAAAAGGTATTCTGAAGCTTGGAAAAGTGAACATCAAAGTAGGTTTGGGTGAAGATGGTCAAGTATGGCATTTAATCTAGCTGCTGCTGTTGATGAAACGTTACCAGCCCGGCCACTAATTAGAAAGAGAAACGATTGTCTGCTGTATAAATTCATCAAGCTATTTAGTGCAAAGAATTAAGTTAGGTGCCTGAGCTAGCATTGAAGTGATATAATTGCTAACTAATAGCAGTTTAGAGCTGCCATATGGTTTGGCGATATCTGTCAATTTTCTTTTCCAGTGCGTGTTTGAAGGGGAAAAAAAAAAGATATTTAGGGGTTCTAAAGTTAAAAAGTGGGCCACTTTGGTTGAATTAATGATCAATGCAAACAGAGAGAACGTTATTAATTCTTTATGTCTTCTCGGTATGATCCCCTTGTCTTCTTCTGACTGTCCAGTCAAATAAATTAATCAGATTGAGAAAGGTGAGGGTCAGAGATTGGCCGGTTGGGATCAGCTGACAGAATGTTCAAAGAGAAAGAGAGATACTCCATGTATTGGTTGAAGTGTAACGTGCTATCAGCTATGCAGAACTCATGGGAGATGGTAGCCATATCTGTCTGGGTAGCACAGAAATTAGTAAAAAAAAGCAGTCTTGTAGAGGCATAATGCTTAATTGTGATTTGTTCTCCATAGTTCATCATTGGCAGTGTTCCCTTAGCACACCAAGCCATAATTTGCTTAATTAACTGTAGATACCTTCAGTGGTGGGATTCAAATATGTGAACAAATGGTTCTCTGTGTGAGTGCCACTTCTGGAAGTCCATTCTGGGCCTGGGCAACAAAAAATTAGCTACCGGTTCTACTGAAGTGGTGTGAACTTGCTGAATTCCACCACTGGATTCCTTATACAAAACCATTCACAGTTGGATTTATACAACATGGGTGTCAATGCTGCTAACATCGGATGTTCTTGCTTGACAATATATGAAGGTGCAGACATTTTCTATTTAACCTGTGTATTACTTTTAGAGTAAAAATTTGATGATGCTACAGGGGAGGGGGAAGATATCTCAGAGTATTCTTCAAGGTTGATTGTAATAAGAGGAGGGGAGGGAAAGTTCACACTTCAAACTAATTGGAGAATGTGTTTAATGATTGTTAAATGAAGGAGTGAGTTATGCTTAGATATTGTGTGTTTGGGCAAGGAGAATTCAGATTTTGGCTTCTCTATGTACCTGCCTGAAGCTATATTGCAATTAAAGATTCTTTAAGGTAAACAATGCCTCAAAGTTCTTTGAAGAGCTTCTTCTTTCAGAACCATGACAATGGGTTTAGACCAGGGGTAGGCAACCTTGACTCTTTTATGACTTGTGGGCTTCAACTCCCAGAATTCATGAGCCAGCATTCTATTCTATTCAATTCTATTCTATTCCATCCCATAATTCTATTCTATTCTATTCTATTCTATTCTATTCTATTCTATTCTATTCTATTCTATTCCATTCCATTCCATTCCACTCCACTCCACTCCACTCCACTCCACTCTATTCTATTCTATTCTATTCTATTCTATTCTATTCTATTCTATTCTATTCTACTCTACTCTACTCTACTCTACTCTACTCTACTCTACTCTACTCTACTCTACTCTACTCTACTCCACTCCACTCCACTCCACTCCACTCCACTCCATCATTATTCAATCTATACCACACCACACCATACCATACCATGCCATACTATCTATAATCCTGAACGTAACAGTCTACAAAGGCTGGTGTTGTTATGACTTTGGGCACAACTCAATAGTACAAAATGCAGATTGACAATACAGTCATGGAACCGTCTCTCTGTAGACACCATTTTTGTGGGGCCTGGTTCTCTAATAACAAATAGATGTTATTAATTAAGCGACCTCAGCAACAGATAATCTGGAAGTATTCTTGTACCAATTAGTCTCTTTAATGCAAGAGTCCTGTTTCACCGTGTTTGAAATGTAATATTTCTCGGCCTTGTTCCCTTTGTTGCATTTCCAGTTTCGGATAGAAAAGGAACATTGTGCTGTGGCGTTGGAGGCACACACTTCCTAATTAGCAGCAGAGAAAAGAGAGCCCGTGAAGAAGCAAATGAGATGTATTTTCAAAGATGTAATCCTCGTTCAATTGAAAATGAGAACCAAAAGCCTTAGTTTTAGATAATATGATAGTTTCATTTTTATTCCCCCCTCCCCCCCGCTTTTCTGGACTAAGGAGTAAAAACTGTCCACTAATTGGGTTGGCTTACGCCAGTTTTGGTAAATTCAGAAATTGCCCCCATTTCCCCCCCCCAACAGGCTTCTTAAGCAGGAATTTAATAGATCGACCTAACTATCCCCCAAATTAAATGTCTCAAGCAAGCTGGTATTTATTTGTTTTCCAAAATTTTCCCTTGAAAAAAGAAAAATACTTGGTGGAACAAGCTAATTCATCTGCAGAGTTTTCTCATCTTCAAACTTTACTTCAGGTAACTAAAAGGCAGCTCCAGAATCTGATGGTAGATAGAGTGGACCTCCTTCTCACTTTCCCTGCCTCCACTAAAGTTCTGGTGGTATAACTTCAGAGGGTGGTTAACCAAATGGTTGTAAGTGGAGGACTACCTGTATCAAGTCCTTGACTTACAATGGTCCGTTTAACAACCATTTGAACATCATTACGTCACTGGGAAAAAATGACCTAGACTCTTTTTCACATTTAAGACCGTTGCAACATCCCCACAGTCACGTGATCAAAATTCAGACGCTCGGCAACTGACTCGTACTTATGACAGTTGGCAGTGTCCCGGGGCATCACATGATCCCCTTTTTGTGACCTTCTGAGAAGCAGAGTCAACAGAGAAGTGTGACTTAACTTAACCGTGTGACTTAACGTAACGGCTGCAGTGTTTCACTTAACAACTATGGCAAGCCAGGTCATAAGATGGGGCAAAGCTCACCTAAGTAACGTTTCACTTAACCACAGAAATGCTGGGTTCAATGGTGGTTGTAAATTGTGCCACCATCGTTTTGGAGAAGGGTGATTGGGTTTCTGCACAGGATGGCTACCTGGGGAGGGAGCACGCCTGATTTGCTAAGCGTGGGGAGTCCCAAAAAGCAGACAGGTGTGATGACTAACATCTGTCCTGGATGCTTCTGAGCACTGCCATTCAGTTCTCTGGTTTTTCTAGACAGGAAGACTGTCTTACAGTTAATAAGAAGAAGAAATTGGCATACCATTCAGGTTAACTAGAAAGTCTTCCTTGCCAGTGTTGAGAGACGGGACCCAAGAAATGTCAACAACCGTCAAATCTGGTCTTTCCCAGACACTGCCTCCACTGGCAGGTACCAAATTCCTGTCGAAACTAAAGGCAGAGTTTCCAACGTACTTTATAATACAACTTTAAGGTCAAAGCAGAGAAGGAACATGAAAGCAGCTGGGTCTTTTTTTCCAAGCTCAGACTGCTGCTTCAGAAACTCTCTGCATCTATGTGCCATATATGTCGGGTAAATAGACCATGCAGGCATGTGCACATGGACACACAAAGGGGGGAAATGAATTCCAAAGAGTGAAAAAAGAACACCACTGTCCAAATTGATCTAGAAAGAGTTGTTTTGAGGGCGTCTTGAAAATGTTTTCCAGCAACACTTGCAAAGGATTTTACCCAGGACTTGGGACATATTGAAAGTAACTTAATCTAATGCTGTGGAGTGCCTGGTCTTCTCTTGACTTGATGGTTTGCTTGCAGAGGTTTTATTACCTGGCTAGGTAATATCAAGCTATTCTCCAAAGCACCTGAAGGCAGGACAAGAAGCAATGGATGGAAACTAATCAAGGAGAGAAGCAACCTGGAAGTAAGGAGAAATGTCCTTACAGTGAGAACAATTAACCAGTGGAACAACCTGCCTCCAGAAGTGGTGAATGCTCTAACACTGGAAGTTTTTAAGAAGAGAGTGGACAACTATTTGTCTGAAATGTCATACGTTCTCCTGCTTGAGCAGGGGGCTAGACTAGAAGACCTCCAAGGTCCCTTCCAGCTCTATTCTATTCTAACATCAGTGCTTGATGATGATGATGATCAGTACAGCACTGATGATGTTACCTAGTTGGGTAATGAAATGTCTGCAAGCAAACCACAAAGCTCAGAGAGCACCAAGGAGCCCACAGTTCAATTCTGACCTAGACATTCCCTTCTAATGGTTCATCTAATGCATAGTTATTCCCATAAGTATCAAAATTATGCAATTTTTTCCCAATTGCAGACCTGAGTTGTTTGGTCTCCCAAATACATTTGTGTTCATTGTGTGCACGTGCCTGGGGGGGGGGGAGAAAGATCTTTTTCCAGAAGTGATCTTGCCCACGGATCTGTTTCGAACTGCTCTTGAGTTGACAGTTAGGATCCTTGATGATCTCCCTTTTATTTAAGATAGCAATCTCGCCTAGACAAATGTAATATTGTTGGCAAGGTTTTGGGTGGAAGATCACATGGCACTGAGCTGAACTCTTCGCATTTTGCCTTGTGGTTTTTCTTGGATTGTTGCGCTGCCAATCTTAACTCTTCCTGGCCATGGTTTGCATTTTTCTTTATAGATGCTTTCAGGGCATTGCTTTTCTGTTGTGTGTGTGTGAGAGAGATGTGAGCAGATCCCTTTAATTGTCCTGTGCTGCTTCATATGCATAGAAACAGATCGCTGAAGGGCATATAGCCTAAAAGCACTTAAATTTTCTGTATTTCAGTTAAACACGTGTTAAAACAAAATTTGTTTGCCTCAAGCCAAAAATGCTATCCTTTGATATTTTCCCGCTATCCTATCTACTCCAAAGAATGAGCAGTTTGACTGATGCAGTGATCTTTCATCCTAGGCAGCCTGTTTATTTACGTATGTACGTGTTTATTTAAAAGATTCATATAGCTGTCCATCTTAAGTTATCTGGGCTGCTTTTGAAGGGGGCTTTAAAGAAATATATCTATATTCCACAAATGGTGATGCCTTTTTTCATTTATGGAAAAGCTGTATCTGTAGTTGTGACTGGCCTAAAAAATTGATAAAGATGCCAGGGAATTTGTAGAAGCCTGGCACTCTTGACAAATCAGCCATCAAGGGACACATAGACATTAACAACATACTGGAGGCTTGGGGACTGGAGGCTAAAACATACAAGGAACGGTTGCTGGAATTGGGTATGTCTAGTTTAATGAAGAGAAGGACGAGGGGGGACAGGATAGCAGTGTTCCAATATCTCAGGAATTGCCACAAAGAAGAGGGAGTCAAGCTATTCTCCAAAGCGCCTGAAGGCAGGGCAAGAAGCAACGGATGGAAACTAATCAAGGAGAGAAGCAACCTAGAACTAAGGAGAAACTTCCTGACAGTTAGAACAATTAGCCAGTGGAACATCTTTCCTCCAGAAGCTCCAACACTATAAGTTTTAAGAAGAGATTGGACAGCCATTTGTCTGAAATGGTGTAGGGTTTCCTGCCTGAGCAGGGGGTTGGATTAGATGACCTCCAAGGTCCCTTCCAACATCATCATCATCATCATCATCATCATCATCATCATCATCATCATCATCATCATCATCATTATTATTATTATTATTATTATTATTATTATTATTATTATTATTATTATTATTATTATTATTATTATTATTTAGACTATGCAAAAGGGACTGTCTCCCGGCCCAAAAAGAAACAAAAAGACCCATGCACCATATAAATATCTTGGACATTCTTTACTTTTAAGGCTGATGAAGGATAAAATATAACTTGTATTGATGCATAACATTAACCCATAAAGCAGCTTGTTTGTTTGAAGGATTTACTGTAATATGTGAAGCTAGTCATTGAGGCTTTTACTGTAGTTCTATGTGCAAACCAAAGCACTGTGGCATTAAGATTTTTTTTTTTAAAAAAAAAATCTGATTTAGTTTTATGTGTGGACTGGTTGATGCTTTCTGTTGGCTTTGAACGAGAAATTAATGTGTTCCTGCAAGTTGTAACAAGTCTATTCTCTTAGTAGAGAATACTTGAATAGTTCCTCTCTTTTTTTCTTTTTTAAAATTCACTTTTGTTTTACCTTTGTGTGTATTTTTTTTAAAAAAGCTCGTTTTTCTTCATCCGGAGGGCATTTCCATAGAGAGTAGAGTCCTTTGTCGATATTGCAACCTGTTAAATCAAATTATATTTTGAATGTCAAAGTTAGGGAGCTACTGTTCTCAGTAGAACTCCATGTAAAATTCATGGTTGTACCACGTTGTTGAAAATGAAGCCAAAATTTAACATAGTTGACAAATACCGGTTTTACAATGAGATCCCTGGCACACCAGATGATTAAGCATGAAACCACAAATAGATTCTATGTCATGTTCAGAAGAAAGCTCTCTGGGCAGCTATTCTGAATGTTTTGAGGTACAAACAGTTTGCCCTGGAAAATGCATCCCTCAATAGAATTAAACTGGGCTCCATGCTGGGAAAAATGGGCTCTATGTCAGACTTAGAACAAAACTCTAAAAGGTTTGTTTCATGCTTCGGATGCTCAACACGTCTCTTTTGCACTCTGACCAAGGTTGAGCTACCGTGTTTCCCCGAAAATAAGACCAGGTCTTATTTTTATTTTTATTTTGCCTACAAAAGAGGCATCAGGTCTTATTTTTGGAGGGTGTCTTTTATATTCCCCTCCGGCACTGACAGCCCTGCCCAGCAGGTCCACTTCTTCTGTGGCTGAAGGAGCAGCTTCATTCTGCAGCTGCATTCCGGCCTCCATTTTGCAGTTGTGCCTTTCCGGAAGGCCTGTGACTGAGAAATGTAGGCCTGGCTGCAGAAGACGCCGCAGAAGTAGTGGGCTGGCGAGGAGAAGCCTGGCTGTAAGGTAAGTGGGTGTGGTGTGTGTGGGGCAGATTCCCACCCTCACCCCTGCCATAGCTTGATTTTTAAGTGTGTGCCTCGCCCCCAAACTAGGGCTTATTTTTGGGGTAGGGCTTATACTAGACCCACCCCCAAAAATCAAGCTAAGGGTGTCATGTGTCTGATTAACGAAACACTTAAAAGGACTTTCAGGCATATTTTTTCCTAAAAGCATTTATTAAGGTTACAGAGACGTCAGTACGGCATGGTGGAAATGCTTAGATCTGAGATTCTTTTCTGTTGTACATACATTCCAAGCATTTTTCCCTGCCTCTATTTTGGGGTCATGGTTCACATCTTCCAATTAACTTTGAAGATGTGATTTACTTCCGGTTTCTTTTCCCCGGGCTTTCACTGTTGCCTGATTTAACTATAAAAATACCAGACAGTTCTGCATATTGTCAAAGCAAGAATATACAGTATTTGCAGCGTTGACATCCGCCCCCCCTTAAAAAAAGGACAGATCCTGTAAAGCAACCCAAAGCATTTGTTAAGGGTTATCTTTCGGTTTGTTGGGGTGTTTCACATGAAACCTTTTGACCAATCTATTAGCCTTTACTTCACTGGATTTCACCCAGGTGGCTTCGGATAACAGGTATTCCTTCCATTGTACTAGATACTGCAATTTCCCTCTGAAAATTCTAGAGTCAAGAATACGCTTTACTTGAGTGATTTTGAATAGATTTGGATTATTGTGTGTTTATTTCCTAGATTAGCTTTGGGAAGTCCTGGGGGGGGGAGGGGGGAAAAGGGTAGGTTTGTATTATAGATTTATATGTATGATTTTTTTAAGGAGGTGCCCGGTGATACCCCAACTGCACAAGACGGGATGGTTGAGTGAGGAAGGGAAGTAGGAAAGAGGGAGGAAGGAGGAGTGGTGGTAGAATGGGAGGAGGAAGGAGTGGTAAGTGGAAGAGGGTGGTGCAGGAGGGGGACACCGGACATGTCCGTGAATGTTTTGTTTAGTTTTATTCTCTTTGGTTGATATTGTGATAATAGATTTATGTTTCTGTTTTTTAAATGAAAAATAATAAAAATTTATAATTAAAAAAAAAAAAGAATACGCTTTACTTCATAGTGGGTCTGTCCCGCAACCACGAGGGGCCCAGGTGCCTTTTTTGGAGGAGGTCTTAACGTGGAGCCCCGATTATTTTCAGGGTAGGTCTTACTTTTGGCAAAACCTGGTATTTTGTGCATCCCTACAGCTAAACTCAACCCAACATCTAGAGCGTTCTCCTTAACTCTGCCTTCTCTCTTTTACTCCCAGTTGCTCTGCCTCCAGAAAAGACAGACGGAGCTTGCAGCGGTGATGAAAAGAAAGCCGAAAAGGAAACTGATGTCCGCACAAATGCCAAGAAGCAGCTAAAATTTGAGGTAAAAAAAGCACGTTGCCCTTTTGTTAGGGGCAGCCAGTTGCTCTGAGATCTTCAAAAGATGCCGTTCCCATCCAATTTGACTCCTAATCGGCTCCACATTAGTGGTTTTGCAGATGCAAGCGTCGTTCAAAACAGCGATGCTGGTCTTCTTCCAAACATTTGGAGAGTGTTCTGAGGTCAAGACAGCTCTGGTTTGCGCTTGGAACCCTTCCAGGAGAGTTGGAACAACATCAGAACGCTTCCAGAAACGATGAAATAACCCATTTTTGAACTTGAAACGGCATTTGGAGTCTTGAAATGTTTTGTCTTTGAAACATTTCACAAGCCTCCTTCAATGCATGCCCTGTTTTCCTGGAAGACAGAAGACGCTTCAAGAATTCAGAGAACTGCTAGCTTTCTGCCCTATTTGGGAGCGCATAATAAATATTGTGGAGGATTATATTGTGTGTATGCGGTTGCAAAGTGATTGCCTAGATCCGTATCCTGGAAAAGGACAGATTTGGAAAGAATTGGAGGTGACCCAATAATCATGCTTTCTTCCTCCATCTCCTGCTGTACGTACAAGAGGCCACCATGCTAGCAGTTGAATCGTACTTCAAAACTGACAATGAGGCAGCAACTACTAGTACAAGGGAGAGCTTAGTTCAGGTGATGGGCAGACCTCTCCATTGATAGGTTGTTATATCATCATATCTCAATCTGCTTCTTGAGGGTGGTTGATTGACTTTACTTAATTAGGAGACCAGACCTTTGAAGAACCCAAGTTGATCCATGGGGCAAGCAGAGTCTGCTCTCAAAGTTCAAAAACTTTGCAACTCCTAGGAAGATTATTCCAGCTTTTGTTTACAAAAGCATCTTGAGCAACCGAAAGAATAACAGAGCTGGAAGGGACCTTGAGGTCTTTTAATCAAACCACCTACTCAAGTAGGAGACCCTTACCATTCTGGACAAATCATTCTCTAATCTCTTCTTAAAAACTTCCAATGTTGGAGCACCCACAGCTTCTGGAAGCAAGTTGTTCCACTGATGAATTGTTCTCACTGTCAGGAAATTTCTCCTTAGTTCTAGGTTGCTTCTCTCCTTGATTAGTTTCCATCCATTGCTTCTTGTTCTGCCTTCAGGTGCTTTGGAGAAGAGGTTGGCCCCCTCTTCTTTGTGGCAATCATTGAGATATTGGAAGGCTGCTATCATGTCACCCCTTGTCCTTCTCTTCATCAAACTAGACATACCCAATTCCTGCAACCGTTCTTTGTATATTTTAGCCTCCAGTCCGCTGATCATCTTTGTTGCGCTTCTCTGCACTCTTTCTAGATTCTCAATATCTTTATTACCTAAACACTTGGGGCATGCATGTTTATGTGAAGTTTCCCCAGTTATGTCCCATGGAATAATTACAGATGTGAATTAAGCTCTAGATTCATGCCCAATTGGCTTGCAGCACTGGCTGCCCTTAGCTGATCTGGAAAAGCTAGGCAGGATCAGACTTGATCAGGACCACCAGGAGTGTAGACTTGACTGAGGAGCTGGAAAAAACAACAAATTGGGGAAAAAACAAAACACCCCGCAAAGCTCATTCCAGGAAATCACTAGGAATCAAAAAACTTGGTTCAAGGGAAACCTTTTATTTGGTGTGTTCTTGTGTGTGTAGCAGTTCCATGAAGTTCCATGAACTCATATGAGCAGAACTTTCTCAAGTGCCAACCAAACACCAGGGATGCCAACTGTGGCAAAATTTAAATATATTATTATACATATTATTCTTATGTCTCATGTATTGGCATTAATGAGTCTTCTCTGCTGGCTGTCATTACCCTTCTTTCTCTGAGTTTCTGTTTTCTTATCTTCTTGCCAAAGGTGATCAGTGTGTTGTTGCTTTAAAAGACACAGATAGTGCTGGGAGTAAACAGAGCCAATTACAAGAACCTAAGTGATCTAATTTTCCTCCTTGATATAAATTCAGCTAAGTGGACAGATTAAGAGTCTTCAGAAGTTGGTGGTGATCTTGCCAAAATTGTTCCAGGACTGATAACTGAAGTTGCAAAAGAATAGGCTTTCATCTTTACTCCCCCCCCCATGCCTCCTTGATTGGTCTTTCAAAATAGAATTAGTGAATCAAACAGAGAGACATCTTTGAGAAAACAGGGACTTTTCATGTAGCTTCATTGATATCTAACACAGTCAATGAGGTTTCTATGATTTGAGTGGCTTTAAGATTCCTTCCTGCTTCCCTCTCCTTCCCTCCTTCCCTCCTTTCTTCCTTCTTCCCTCTCCTTCCTTCCTTCCTTCCTTCCTTCCTTCCTTCCTTCCTTCCTTCCTTCCTTCTTCCCTCTCCTTCCTTCCTTCCTTCCTTCCTTCCTTCCTTCCTTCCTTCCTTCCTTCCTTCCTTCCTTCCTTCCTTCCTTCTTTCTTTCTTTCTTTCTTTCTTTCTTTCTTCCCTCTCCTTCCTTCCTTCCTTCCTTCCTTCCTTCCTCCCTCTCTCCTTCCTGTCCTCCCATCCGTCTTATTCACAATTGTGGATAAGAAAGACAAAAAAACTCTGGCTAATGGACTTGGCAGTACTTGGAACAACAAAACAGAAGAGAAACAACTGGAGAAAATCCCAAACTATAAACCCTTGCAAATAGAAGTATAATGAATGTGGCAAAAGAAAGCAAAGATAGTGCTAATAATAATTGGTGCCTTGGTTCAATCCTGAAAGGCACTGACAAATTCACCAGTCAATTGCAAAAGGCAGCTTGACTTGGATCAGCTTCCGTCCTATAACGTTATCTTTAACACCATCGAAGGTCCTCAGGAAGGACGATAGGTAGATAAAAAGGACAAATCCAGCCTAAACATCTGTCTGGCCAACCATAATGATGCACGTTGCTGATTTCTATCTCTGGGTTGTCCAAGGAGTCTCCTCCTTTAGGAAGTGTAGAGATAAGTATGTACACGTACCGCTTGCATTTGAGATCAGAGCTCCTCAGTGGCGCAAGCAGACGGGCTGAGCACACAGGAGAGGCTTTCATTTTATGACAAGGCACCCAGGAGTCTGAAATATGACAGTCAAGAGGTCTAAATCGGAGGCGGCAGTGGCTGCGCTTTGGCTTTTAAAGACGCTGAGAATGTTTGTGTAATCTGAACCTCCACTTCCACAACTGTGTAGGGGTCTTTTGGCAGCTTTCAAGCCCGGGCCTGTAACAAGCAGGAGACGGCTGCCTTTGAACTCAGCAGGGGAAGTGGGGGCTTTACCGTTAACTGCTGTAGGGAATTGGTTTCAAGTCAGCAGATCAAGGAGGTATTTCAGGCCTTCCATCCTGCCAGAGCTATTTGGAACTGTTTATTTTCCTTGAGTGCAACCGCTTTTCTTTTAATTGCCCCCATGCCTTGCTTGGCTCCCCTTGACTCCGATCACGCCAGTTCCACAGAAGTAAGGTGAGGAGGGTCCTGTAAAGTCAAGGCGAGGCGTTGGATTAAAGTGGAGTTGGTTGTGCAAACAGTTTTGCCCTCCTTGGAAACACAAGACTGAACTGAAAAGTCCCTCATTCAATTCTTACCTTAGCCAGGTAAAAACATCCGGGCATCCTTTCATGATCCTTTCGTGGCAGTCCTCCAGGTACAGCAGTCCATTTAGTGACCGTTCAGAGTTACCACGGCTTCTGAAAAATGCGACTTAGGACCGCTTTTCACATCCCTATGGTCACGTGATCAAAATCCGGACGCTTGGCAACTGACTCATCTTTATGGCGGTTGCCATGTCCCACGGCCATGCCATCCCCTTTTGCGACTTTTTGACAAGCAAAGTCAGTGAGTAAGCCACTTAGCAACCATTTTACTAACTCAACAACAGTAGCGGTTCAGTCCTTTACTCGAGCTGGTCCTTGTCTTCTTGGATACAAGACTGAGTTTTAGCTCTTCTCAGGCATCCCCAAACAGTGTTCCAAAATGGCAGCCGGGCGTCGCTGTCAAAACCCAAACTAAGAAAATAATTTCCATGATATGTCTCAGACTTCGGCCATTTTTATTTTTTAAATGCAAGTAGCTCTCCAGTGACGACCACAATCGATCCCAACATTTCTGTTGTTAAGCAAGACATTTGTTAAGTGGGTTTTGCCCCATTTTACAACCTTTCCTGCCTCAGTTCTTAAGTGAATCCTTCCTTCCTCATTGACTTTGCTTGTCAGAAGGCCACAATTGGGGATCACAGGAGCCCGGGATCACTGCGACCATCATAAATACGAGTCAGTTGCCAAGCTTCTGAATGTTAGATCATGTGACCCTGGGGATGCTGCAACGGTCATAAATGGGGGAAATGGTTATAAGTGGTGGGATTTGACTGGTTCGGACCGGTTCAGGAGAACCGGTAGCTACTTTTTTGTTGCCCAGGCCCAGAACAGACTTCTGGAAGCAGCATCCACACAGAGAACCGGTTGTTCACATATTTGAATCCCGCCACTGGTTATAAGTCACTTTTTTCAATGCCGTGGTAAACTTCGAACGCTCATTAAATGAATTGTTGTAAGTTGAGGGCTTCCTGCATATGTTTTATTTCATGTCAGGCTCCAGTGACTCAACATCAGGAGAATCTTTGAACGTGTCATTGCCAGAAAGGATGATCGATCAGAAGCCTCAAATTCTTTGGTTTTGCATAAAGTGTGTTGCCTAAAGTATATTCTCTTAACAGCCTAGATTTACAGACTTCATACCAAGAGGCCTTATTTGCATTTCTGGGCCTCAAAACCTTTTAAGGTTTCAATCTAAATCAACTTGTGCAGAATTCGATCAAGCAGCTCGGAGGGGGCGGTGTTGTTTGGATTCGGACGTTGTGGTGTTTTTCACGGGCCAGAAGCGAGGATGAGCAAGAAGGATACTTTTAAAATCCGTGGGTGAAAAGAGTTTTTTCAATGGATAGATTTGGGGGGAACCAGTTTGTAGCAACGTTCGTGTTTCACGCTGTAAATCTCTTCCGCTTTCTCTTTAGATTAATTAGCTTGTTCGTTCTCAAACTGGAGAGTCTGACTTCCGATTTCTAAGCGGTTTTGCAAGTACCTTTCACAGACTTTCTCCTGGGTGCTTAAGGAAACTGAAAATGTTTCAAACTCGGCAGGAAACATAGCTGAAAGGGAATTAGGTTAAAAAGCTCTATTCAACATCTTCTTTTTGCCCAATCCGAGAACAGCTGACACATCGCCCCTAAATATGACTGCCGTTTTGGAGAGGAAAAAAGGAAGCTGACACGTCTTATTTGAAGTTGTAACAATTAAAAAAAAATCTATAAGACACTTTCTGGAATTATGGGGTATAAAAACCAGAGGTATTGTTTATATGGGTGGCCAATAAAATTTAAAAATAAATAAAAACAAATAAGTAAAAATGCATGACCTGGTTGGTAGTCTTGACCAGACATTTTAGGAAATGAATATTGTATTAAACGTGGAAGGGAGAGGAGTAACTTACATCTCAGTTTGAATGCTGCATCTCTTTGTTGTTGTTAATTGCGAAGTCGTGTCCGACCCATCACGACCCCATGGACAATGTTCCTCCAGGCCTTCCTGTCCTCTACCATCTTCTGGAGTCCATTTAAGTTCACGCCTACTGCTTCAGTGACTCCAATCCAGCCACCTCATTCTCTGTCATCCCCTTCTTCTATTGCCCTCAATCTTTCCCAGCATTAGGCTCTTCTCCAGTGAGTCCCTCCTTCTCATTAGGTGGCCAAAGTATTTGAGTTTCAACTTCAGGATCTGGCCTTCTAAAGAGCAGTCAGGGTCGATCTCCTCTAGGACTGACCGGTTTGATCGCCTTGCAGTCCAGGGGACTCGCTGGAATCTTCTCCAGCACCATAGTTCAAAGGCCTCAATTCTTTGTTGCTCAGCCTTTCTTAGGGTCCAACTTTCACATCCATACATTGCAACTGGGAAAACCATGGCCTTGCCAACGTACTTTTGTTGGCAGGGTGATGTCTCTGCTTTTTAGTATGCTGTCTAGATTTGCCATAGCTTTCCTCCCCAGGAGCAAGCGTCTTTTAATATCTTGGCTGCAGTCCCCATCTGAGGTGATCTTGGAGCCCAGGAAAATAAAATCTGTCTCTACCTTGCCTTTATTTTTAACTGGTGAAAACGGGCGTGTTGTTTCCAAAATGGGTCCCAGACTGGCACTGAAACCAGTAAAGACCAGCAGACATGAGGCATGACATTTTCAGCTTCTTTTATTGGAATACTCCAGCAAAAGCGTCTCAGCAGCTAAAGGACTGGAGACCCCAAACAATGCACAAATAGAAATTTTATACAGTTATAATTAAGGAAGTTAACACCCTAAGAATCAATCATTGGTTCCTTAGCACATGTTTCTTTTGATTGGGTTATTCTACTTTATTCTCCTCCTTCTTCATACATGGCATGTTTATGCTAATAAGCTTTCTTATCAAAAGAGGTGTGGGTTTTACTATTATAATAAGCTAGGGGTTACCAGAGTTTATATATCTATGGGCCTTACCCAGCATCCTTCTAATGCGTCCTTCTAAGTTGTAACTTTCTTGGTGTAGTAGTGTCCCAACATTTGTTACTGGTCTTGTTATAGCTGCAACTTTCTGCCTTGGCAATGTCTTTAACAAACTTTCCTAATTCCAATCTAAGTTCTTCAGGTGTTCGTTGCAAGATGAAGCAAAGATAGCAAGTTCTAACTATGTAAGAACTAGGTATGCTTCCCAGTCAATACAGATCATTGCATTGTCACTGACAGTTTTGGTGGGCCACTAGATAAGGAAACCACTGCCAGCAGTTCGATCCTGACCAGCTCAAGGTTGACTCAGCCTTCCATCCTTCCGAGGTCGGTAAAATGAGGAGTCAGATTGTTGGGGGGCAATATGCTCACTCTGTAAACTGCTTAGAGAGGGCTGTAAAGCACTATGAAGCTGTACATAAGTCTCAAGTGCTATTGTTATCTTTAATATTGCTTAGAGCTGCAAGGAATCACATATCAAAATAATATACTGCTATTTTTTAATGGTTTATGATGCATTCGCAGACATAATTGTCTTCATCCCAATAATTTATGTGCAGTAGGTCTACCAGGGAGAGGGATTATATTATTTTATTATATTGGGAAGGCCACGCTTGGAATACTGCATCCAGTTTTGGTCACCATGATGTAAAACAGATGTTGAGACTCTCGAAAGAGTGCAGAGAAGAGCAACAAAGATAATCAAGGGGCTGGAGGCTAAAACATATAAGGAATGGTTGCTGGAATTATTGGGTATGTCTAGTTTAATGAAGAGAAGGATGAGGGGGGACATGATAGCAATGTTCCACTATCTCAAGGGTTGCCACAAAGAAGAGGGAGTCAAGCTATTCTCCAAAGCACCTGAAGGCAGAACAAGAAGCAACGGATGGAAACTTACCAAGGAGAGAAGCAGCCTGGAACTAAGGAGAAAATTTCTGACAGTTAGAACAATTAGCCAGTGGAACAACCTGCCTCCAGAAGCAGTGAATGCTCCAATACTATAAGTTTTAAGAAGAGACTGGACAGCCATTTGTCTGAAATGGTATAGGGTTTCCTGCCTGAGCAGGGGGTTGGACTAGGTGACCTCCAATGTCCCTTCCAACTTTGTTAT
The DNA here is from genome assembly GCF_001527695.2 of Protobothrops mucrosquamatus. NCBI lineage: Eukaryota > Metazoa > Chordata > Lepidosauria > Squamata > Viperidae > Protobothrops > Protobothrops mucrosquamatus. Next base: position 48,676 of record NW_015388400.1, read on the forward strand.
TATTATTATTATTATTATATTATTATATTACAATACAGACAATGGAGCACTGATGATACCTTACAAACTGGTTGATGACTTCAGTCACTGGCTCATGCTGATGGTTAAACAAGTGGGAGTGTCTAGTTCTATGGGGCTTTGGATTGATCTGTCCACATCTGGCACACATAAAGGAGGAGAACTGACCACACATAAAGGAGGAGAACCACCACCATTTAAAATGTCCATCTCCTCTTCGTCTCCATAGGCAGTCCAGAAGGATACCAAAACTGATGGTATCAAAAGTCTCTGAGAGATTAAAGGAAGCAAGGATCATTGTAACCACACCAGTCATGGATCCATCAATAATCAACAGGCATGACCATAGCTCTCAGAGCTATGCTTTGAATAGTCTTCAAGGACAGCCTAATGAAAGAGTCTAGATTATCTGTTTCTTGCAGGGCCCTTTGAAGTCACAGCCTAATCACTTTCTCAACTATCTCTGCTAAAAAAGGGAACTTTAGAGATTTTTCCCTTGGAAAAGCATCTTCAAACAAAGCATGTTTTAGATAACAACTAGCCTTTTTGATTTGGTTAACCGTATGCACGTTCACGATTGTGTGTTCCTTAGGAATTGCAGTGTGATGTGTCTGTTGAGGAAGACAACAGGCAAGAATGGACCTTCACCCTCTATGATTTTGACAACAATGGCAGAGTCACCCGTGAGGTAAGCCAAGTTACACACAAAAACCGCACACGGTAAAAAAAACATTGGTAAAGAAAATTGAGAAAAAGGTAGGTTGTACATGTAACAAATCAATATATTTCTAGCTCAGGAGAGCATGAATTTTACATATTGATTTTCTTTAGGGCCACTGATTCATTTGCTGCAGGTTTTTGAGATAAATCTGTGCAGCTCACTCATCCCTGACAGCAAGGTTCTCCAAACTTGGCAACTTTTAAGATTTATGGATTTCAACTTCCAGAATTCCACAGCCACAGGTCTTTAAGTTGCCAAGTTTGGAAACCCCTGTTTTATGGAATGTTTTTGAGATTATAGATTTTGGACATTTTTCATAGGAACTACAAGTGACCCCTGTACCACAGTGTTGTGAGTTCAAAGATCTTTCTCTCTTCAGCTAATCCCAAGTGGGAGACTTCCTGCTCAAATGCATGTCTGCATACCAAGTAGTAATAGTTTGATATCTATCATCATATGGAGGATTCATCTGGAATAGCATTGCGTTGGCAATGAGATGGAAAATCTACCTTTAGCATTAATTTGATCTGTGGATCAAACTCTCCACCACAGAACTGGTTCATGTTCGTTGAAATCCTTGCCTGAATTTGCAATCCTGAATGAACATTTATTACTATTAACTAATTAATTAATACACATTAACAATATGTATTATGGTTGTATTATTATTTATCCTTCTTACTATCTTCTTTATTCCCCCTTCTTATTGGTTTTATGATTATGATGATTCTTCTTCTTCTGTTGCTTTGCACGTACACTGAGAGTTTCTGCACCAGAGACAAATTCCATGTGTGTCTGATCACACTTGGCCATATAAAGTATTCAATTTGATTCAATATAAACCCAACTTTTTCACGGTTCTGCTTTTAGAATCCTTGCAGTGGAATTCTTTACTGTTTTGTTTTCGCAGTTGGCATTGTTTAATGTCAAGGATTAGCGCTGTCCGTGTATGTGTGTGTGTGTGTTTAAGGAACATTTTAAAAGTGTGAATTTGGAAAGCGATAAACAAGGACAAATTATTCCTTAAAACAGAGTGTCAAGAGCACCCTTTACAAATATGAAATTCTTCCTGGCTCCTCCAGTTGCTGTAAGAATCAAGCCAATAAAATAACAAGCGTGGTCTTTGAACGTGTTTTTTTTCCAGCTGGACTGATAATCGTATTTATCACGAGGAGGGATCTAAGATGCAAAGAGTAAGACTTTGCAAAGTGTAAGATTTTGCTGAGGCTTACATGCTTTATAGATTTGGAAGTGACAACACCCGCTAGCCGTAAAAATGCATCAAATTTTCAGGCCAAGCTTTTTGCTCAAGATTTCCAGGTTCTTCCATCAGTCTGGGCTTAACCTTGCACTTGAAATAACAAATATACCGTTTATTCCTGGACTTGTTTCTCTGCCACTTTGTCTGTAGGCTATTTCATTTTTGGTAGTGTGTTATACCGGCAATTCACACAATGACAAGGTGAGAATGCAGAATTCCTGTGGATTCAGCAAGGCGGAGGGGGGGGGGGGACGGAAATTTCTTCAGCTAGGACAACAGCGAAGCTTAGCCAAAGTGCGAAGTGTGTTATTTCTGATGTGGTGAATTAGAGAGCAAAACTGGCATTTCAGAGAGAACTGTGTTGCCCATGGGTTATTACGGAGGCTGAGTGTTGTGAATAACTTAGTGGATGCCCTATAGCTTTAAGGCCTTGCTTGAGGAGGTCTGTGTTAATAGAGCTTCTGAAGAGGTGGAGAGAGATACCAAGAGGATGTAAAAGAAAGGAGAAATGAATATAGAAAGAGAATAGACTCATTTCTGTGTCCCCCCCCCCACATTCAAGATTTTTATTTTTATTTTTATGGGTTTAAGCTATCAAACGGCTTTAGATAAGAAAGAGAGAGACTATCCAGCTGTTGCGTTTGAAGTCAAGACTGAAGAAATATGTCTCTGGGATAGATGAATGCAGAACGTTGGTGCAAAACTATAATTACATTAGAAGGGACTTCATGTATATCTGGAATTATTTTTTCACTTCAGTTACAAGTCACAGCGTTTTTTGAAACACAGGGAGGCTTTTAATTAGCCCGCCTTATTAAGCTTAGAGGTTTTACATCTTAAAAAGCCACTTGCTTTTAAACGTTAAGTGTCGGTATTTTTCAGGGAACTGCACATGGACGGTAACCAGGGTGGTTTGATTAGATGGCTACCAGGTTTTTTTTTTAATTGACCAGGATTTCTTAGAACACTCACAACAAGTGCATTCAAATGCAGCATTTAATACAGGGATAACCATTATCCAGGAAGGAGAGCCACGAATTTTCTACTTGGAGAGGATGGCGTAGAGATTGGGCTTTTTTCTTCTTCTTTCTTTTCTTTATAAAATATGTTAAGCCTTCTTTAGGGATTGCAGACTATTTCTGAACCTCGCCTACTTCAAACCCTGCTGCCAACTTTTGGCAGTTGTGAAGCAAAAGAACCCATCCTGATTTAATGCAGAAGAAACTTGGGGTTATTTATACCCCTCTTTCATCGGCAAAGTTGTCTGCAGAGACTTGCTCCCTGTTAAAATTACCTGGATGATGTATGGAACATGCTTTTCTCTCGACTACTGGACTACAACAGTAACAATATAGTCACCGCTTTCTTGCACTGCATGAATATAGGTCATTCTCAACTTACGGCCACGATTGAGCCCCCAAATTTCTGTTGTTGTTAAGTGAGTTTTTCCCCATTTTATGAGACCTTTCTTGCCATAGATGTTAATTGAGTCACTCCAGTTGGTGACACGGTTGTTAAATGAATCTAGCTTCTTAACTGATCAAGGAGAGAAGCAACCTAGAACTAAGGAGAAACTTCCTGACAGTGAGAACAATTCACCAGTGGAACAACCTGCCTCCAGAAGTGGTGAATACTCCAACACTGGAAGTTTTTAAGAAGAAACTGGACAGCCATTTGTCCGAAATGATATAGGGTTTCCTGCTTGAGCAGGGGGTTGGACTAGATGACCTCCAAGGTCCCTTCCAACTTTATTATTATTATTATTATTATTATTATTATTATTATTATTATTATTATTATTATTGACTTTGCTTATCAGAAGGTTGCAATAGGGCAGTGATGGCGAACCTTTTAGAGACCGAGTGCCCAAACTGTAACCCAAAACCCGGGTGGACATGGCCCATCGGGTGGGTATGGTCCATTGGGTGGGTGTGGCCAATTGGGTGGGCGTGGCCCATTGGGTGGACGTGGCTGCGGTGGTAATGGCAGACTGGGTGGGACTAAAAAGTTCAATCAACCAATTCCAACTTTGCGAGATCTTTTTTTTTCCCGCGAGAAGTTAAAATTGATTGATTGATGGAACATTTTTTTTTTTTGCACACGGCAGCGGAGGCCTAAAGCGAAAAGGTTTTATAAAACCCAGCTGAAGGCCTAGGACTGGGGCGACGGCGCATGTGCCCACAGAGAGGGTTATGCGTGCCACCACGGCAATAGGGAATCATGTGACCCCAGGACGTTGGAACCGTCATATATACACAGCAGCGGCCAAGGAAGATGCTGTTGTAACTTCAAATGTTCACTAAATGAATGGCTGTAAGTCAAGGACTATCCGAATTTGAAAAGAATGACTTTGAATATGACTGAACTCCTACCTCCATCAAAGCTATGGTGATCTTGACCATGATTTGCTGACTGGCGTTAGCTGACCTTGACATGACGCTGAAATATGACCCAGGACTTATCATTGATAGCATCTACCACCTTCTAAACCACAGTTGTTGTGTGATCCAAACCAAAAGAAGAGAAGGGGACAATAGACATGTTGTGGGAATGTGTCTGTTTGGGAATGGGAGATCAAGCCATCAGGAATACGATTGTGTTGAGAGCTGGTTATCTAGTCTCTCCCTCTGTCAATTAGTTAGATATTCAGCTGATGCAGACGAAGTGAATTAGACCAGAGTGGAATTTTTGGAAAACATTTAACCTAAACTCGCAGATGCCTGATTTTTTGTAATAATAATAATAATAATAATAATAATAATAATAATAATAATAATAATAATAATAATAATAATAATAATAATAATAATAATAATAATAATAATAATAATAATAATAGTTCTTCGTTGGTTAGTTGTTCCATCATTTAGTAAAAGTGCATTAACAGGTATGATTGATGCTTGTAAGGAAGTGAATGCATATTGAGGATATGAATATGTTTCCTTCACTTGAGAAGTGTCTTATATCCTGATAGCTTAAACAGTTTGGGTGCAAATTAACTGAGCCAGAATCTTTACACAATTGCTCCATAATTGTAATTTTACAATAGTCTATCCTCTGCCTTCCTGGAAACCCACCTTGGTTTGAGCTCCTGTGATATTCATAGCTCTTTGAATTGTAATTGTGGGATTTCAGACTGTTGGTAAGAATTACTCTTTTTGTAAAGGAAATAAGAAAATGTGACTACTGGCAGAGTAAACACTATCATTACTGGTGTTTACACATGTATTTTATTCTCTTTCTAGGATATTACAAGCCTGCTTCATACCATCTATGAAGTTGTGGATGCTTCTGTAAATCATTCACCCACCTCTAGTAAAACCTTGAGGGTTAAGCTGACTGTTGCTCCAGACGGGAGCCAGAAGAAGAGAAGCATCATGCTGAATCACGCGGGTAAGATTTGATTTGGGTCTTTCTTCCTTCTCCAACTAAACTATCATAAGATATTCCTTAGACTGGGAGAGACTCTTAAGCTGTGTTTGCCTGTTACACCAAGCCATAATAAAATCTGTTTGTTTTGGATTTAAATCAACGTACCTTTTTACAAGCTAAAACATAATGGTGCATTGAAGGAAACCATGGATTGATCAATCCTGGCTTAATGCGATGTGGAATTGCAACCTTTCAAGGAAATAGTACATTGCAAAGTTTCCTTAGTGAAATGGACTGAGTTCTCCACCCCAGTCGGTCCGGTTGAAAATATTAGCTTTTATTTTCTTGCTTTCTCTGGCCAAAGTTGCTTTGAACATCTTTCCTGCTTCCACTTCTTCATTTCAGTCAACCATTTTTTTTCTCCTCTAAAATTGGAGAATATTTTCAAGAGGTGTGCTGAATCTTTTCCTGCCTTTGAGGCTGGATGCAAAGAAATGAATCTGTCTACCTATTTTTCACCAAGAAGAGATGTGCCCTTTTTAGTTGGACTGTGCCAGAAAATCAATAAGAAGAGAGGAAGTAACCATCTCTCTCTCTCTCTCTCTCTCTCTCTCTCTCTCTCTCTCTCTCTCTCTCTCTCTCTCTCTCTCTCTCTCTGTGTGTGTGTGTGTGTGTGTGTGTGTGTGTGTGTGTTGTGGAAGCAGATCTTCAAAGCTCAAGGCATCGAGTAGAGAGCAAAGCTGGTGAAGAAGCAAGAAGTTGTGACAAGAAGCCAAGGGGTTCCCTCAGGTAAACTGGAGCAAAATGTTTTGTCTCTCTCTGGAGAAATGTCATCCTAGATAGCCCTGGATTTAAGCATTCAGTTTAGCACTTCTGGAAGGAGGGGGCCCTTTCAAACAATGCTGTGCCCAAGTTATGTTCCCCCCATAGGATGTCCCACATTAACAAGGATGGTCCCATATTAACATGTCACGGTTCAGAAGCTTGGAACAAGGAGGGATTGAACCTGTCAAATTAAATTATTGATGTTCATATCTGTTTATTGATGTTCAATTATTGATGTTGATATCTGTTTTAGCCTTAACCCATTTGATGGAAAATAAAACTGTCTCCAACTCCCCACAAATCAAGGAAGAATGGGCATCACCGCTAAATGTCCTTCTTGTTGCGTGAAATGAATTGAAATGTTAGAATTTTAATTTTAAAAGACCAGCAAAAACGAACACCAACAATTGCAAAGTTCTGCAAAGTAGCCAGGCTGCAAACATTTTGCAGTAAAGGACTTCTCTGGTGGTTTCTCATTCAAGGATTGACCAAACCTGACCTTCTTTGCTGCTCAGCCCAAACTAAGATAACTATCTGCTGTCTCCTGTTGTAGGAGAATGAATGGCAGAACCCGGGGGTGGAGTTAAAAGAGGCATCAGCCTAAAATCCCTACATAGACACAAATGAAGTGAGTCCAACCTCCTTGAATTCTGTGGACCCATATCTAATTCCAAGCACAGGCTAACCATTAGTTGAGAAGAGTCCTGTGCATAGGTTCTTAGCAATAAATCTGTTTAATTGGATCTTCATGTGTGGACCTGGTCTTTCGCCCTTGTCACCTGTTGAGCTTTTCAATTTAAAGTCCTTAAAAAAATAAAAATAAAATTCAGGGGATTTGGAGGGCATTTTCTCTCTGAAATCTAAACCATCTCTGAAGGCTGTAGTTCTTCAAATGTATTGATTGATTAAACTTCTATGCCATCCATGTCACCAGTTTCCTCTCTTCTTCCAGTAGTACCTCTTTCCCCACACTAGGCAAATACCATTCTTATTGTTATTAGTAAATATACAACTGAATATCAACATCTTTGTTACATTTTTCTCATAATATCAATAATATCAGTTTTAGATTACTTTTCTTTTTTTTCTTTTTTTAAACAATATTTTATTGAGTTTATTGAGTAGGGAATTTAGGATAAAATAAAGAAAGGTACAATCACCTATTTTAACAAACAAGCAACTGTCCGGATCATAATAATGAGTGAATATCTTAAAATAAGCTTAACTATAGCCATATTACAAACAGTTAATAAATAAATTCATCTATTAAATAAACACGAATAATAAACTCTCAGAAAATCCTAACTATCAACATAGATGAAAATCACTAAATCACTAAAAATAACAATGTCATCTACCTATTAATTAGAACTTGGTTAGAAATCAATCATCTATTCTGAGATGTTAGATCCTTTTCAAATTCTAACGCAGTGATGGCGAACCTTTTAGAGACCGAGTGCCCAAACTGCAACCCCAAACCCACTTATGCATCGTCGAGTGCCGGGTGGGTGTGGCCCATTGGCTGGGTGCGGCCAATTGGGTGGGCGTGGCCAATTGGGTGGGCATGGCTGCAGTGGTAATGGCAGACTGGGTGGGACTAAAAAGTTCAATCAATCAATTCCAACTTTGCAAGAACTTTTGTTTTTTCGCGAGAAATTGAAATTGACTGATTGAACCTTTTTTTTTTTTTTGCACATGGCGGCAGAGGCCTAAAGCGAAAAGGTTTTATAAAACCCAGCTGAAGGCCTAGGACTGGGGTGACGACGCGCGTGCCCACAGAGAGGGCTCTGAGTGCCGCCTCTGGCACCCATGCCATAGGTTCGCCACCACTGTTCTAACGTGTCTCTAACCATTGATAAAATTTATCCCAAGTTATAAAATAAACTGAATCATCTTTTTCTTTCATCTCCAATGTTAATCTATCCATTTCTGCACACTCTAAGATTTTAGTAATTATAGTCTGGTCAGATGGTATATTCTCATTTTTCCAATATTGGGCAAATACTATCCTCGCGGCTGTTAAAACATGCAGTATCAGATAATCATTCTCTTTACCATAATTAGGTTTTAATATTAGATTACTTTTCTAACCAAAACATACCTTAATAGCATTTGCACTTAATATCCAAATTTTAATTTCCCATCCGTGTTCAAAATGCCTTTATTGTTTATAATTTCAAAGTAAGTGATAATTGGGTAACCAAAAGCTTCCCTTATTCAAACTTCTTAGCCTTTTCCTGTTTCCCTCTTATACCAAAAGCACAAAGCTTAGTTTTTAAAGGCATTCGCTAACATGATACGACGATACTAAACGGCATCCTGTAATTTGTGAATAGGTACCATCATGGCGAATCGAAGCCTGAACCGAATGGGTGCTACCATCACTGCGTTGATGAAAACATTGAAAGGAGGAACCACTATTTAGATCTTGCAGGAATAGAAAACTACACTTCGAAGTTTGGGCCAGGTATGTTGCCCCCATACAATGCAATTCGTTCCAGATCCTGCTATCTTTTGAAATGGGACCATCTGGCTTACTTGGACAGGGGGGAGTCATGCTGAATATTCAGAGATCAGGATGTGTTTTGAGACTTGAAGCAAAGGTCCTGGAAGAGCTCTGATTACCTGTTGTTTTCCAGAAAGGGCCCTGTAGAGGACACAGGGAATGGTCTTGAAAGGCAGGAGGAACAGACACTGTGAAGGCAAAGGTTAGATAAACGGGGTTTGATCCCAGTCCAAAAATCTGAGGAAACTTCTCAGACAAGCCCCTCNGCTGCAAATACTGTATATTCTTGCTTTGACAATGTGCAGAACTGTCTGGTATTTATATAGTTAAACCAGCAACCAGGAAAGAGGGAGGAGCATAAGGATAGCCCGGGAGAAAGAAACCGGAAGTAAATCACATCTTCCAAGTTGATTGGAAGATGTGAACCATGACCCTACAATAAGGGAGTGGAAATGTTTGGAATGTCATCCGTACGGAAGAGAAGCAGATCTAAGCATTCCTCCATATTGTGCTGACATATCTGTAACATTAATAAATGCTTTTAGGAGAAAATATGCCTGAAAGTCCTTTTTAGTGTTTCGTTAATCAGACATATGACAGCTGTCCAAAGACTTTTACATGGTCATGTGGCCAGCATGATGTCACGGAGTGCTGTTACCTCCCCACCGAAGTGGTACCTATTTATTTGCATTTGCATGCTTTCGAACTGCTAGGTTTGCAGGAGCTGGGGCGAGGACGGGAGCTCACCCTGTCATGTGTGCGCTCAGATCTCAAACCTGGGCTGCCAGCTTTCCAACCAACAAGCCCAGCATCTTAACCCACTGAGCCACCGTGCCGCCAAAGTGAAGGATGGGGGAAACACATTCAAATTGGCAAGATTCTGTTGCCAGTGCTGTTAAAGTAATAGTAGTTTTTAGCTATATGGTATTGATTTCTTAGTCTGGTTTACCATGTAGGGTTGCTAGCTTTGATTATCATTTCTCTGATTTCTAGTTAGCATATTTAACAAGCTTTGGATCAACAGAAGAAGGGGACTATTGAGTTTTTGAGAACCACTACTCAATTCTTAGTGTTACTAGAAGCAGCATGACACATACTGCAAGAGGTGTAAATGTGAGGGCCAGTTGTAAGTCGAGGATTACCTGTGGTGTGGTATGCTAATCAAAATGTATTTAAATGAAGTTAGTTAATCCAAGCACTTTTTAACTTGCCCTTGATCAGAATGTTTATATTTCATGCAGTAGACCCATCTTTTTCTTTTCTATTAAACTACCCTGTGACTCGGTCTAGAAGTGATTGTTAGACATCTAGTATTTTGTCTCCCGTATGGAGAAACCCAGATGTAGAAGGGTCAATTCAGGTATTGTTCCTGATTTACTTGGGTTAAATAGACAGAAATTATTACGATTTTAACAATATAAGTGTCGTCTTCAGTAATTCCATCGGCGGTTACAGGTAATTTAGTCAACGAGTCCACGGGACGTTAAAACTTTACTAGAAAACAACAAAGAATCCGAGAGGTGCAATAGCTCAGAAGCACAATCCAACTGTTCGGGTTGCCAATCAAACAAGGTCCCGTTCACATGAGCCCGAGGTCTTCCACGCCCACCAGCGGAGGTCACCTGTGGTAGACCCTGTCCAGATCAACCTAATGGAAGCTTCATACGCAAAGCTGGCAGAAATTCAGCAGAGGCTGCGGAGTCAAGAGGCTAGCAGACATTTTGTGAAGTCTCCCAAGACTCAGAGCAAAAATACTGCTTCTGTACACACCGGGAGGGCCATGAGAAGTAAACCCATCCAAGGAGCGCCAATTCCCATGGCTTCTCCTACCCCACGGATAGGTCAGAACGTACCTTACCACCCCATGCAGTCTCAGCAGACTTACAAGAAACATAAGCAGAGGGCCAAAGAGACCCATCAGTTGTGCAAAAGTTTCCAAGCTCCTGGGACCGTTGTGGAGAAAGAACACGTCAGAGATCTGCCTGCGGTCATCTTATACGAAGGTCAAGTTGGGCAGATGATCCAGAGACACGAGCACCACCACCATCACGAGCACCATCACCATTATCATCACTTCTACCAGACATGAAATGGACTTCTCTCTCTCTCCCCAGCTCTTGGGGAGCTCTCCCACATGAAGGAAGCGTGTTGTGGCCTCTAGGGGAAAGATCGGTGTTGTCCTTATTCATGTTAGTATGGTTGCTATCATAATTAATATTCTGCTAAAACTATTTTAGAACTTGTATGAAAAACACTAAAAAAAATTAAGGGTGATGATAATAATAACCTAATATTATTTATATTATGTGGAACTGTATCACTTAACTTTAATAACTTGTGGCTTTTATTATTTTTGAAAGAACTGGCTTGTTCAACACACACACAGAGAGATAAGAAAACAGCCATAGTTATCCTTATGGGAATCTTCACAGAAACTCTTCATGTATTCAGAGAAGACATGAAAGGGTGCGTGGAACTAGTCCGCTCCCAGAAGTGTACATGACAATTGTCCTCAGAAGTTTGTGAGAAGTTCTCCATGGTCATGTGTGAAGACCTCTTATGTTCAAGGAGAATTTCACGGTGCCTCCTTGAGTGTAGATGCTCTCTAAGCAAAACGCTGGAGAACTTTTGACTGATGGACATTAAGAGGTGGGTGGGATTCTGATGGTGGGAATGGGTAGTTGAACGTACACATTGGTTCGTACAAAGCCCCCTGTGATGAGCTGTGTTTAAAACCAGTTTCCTAAGGGAGGCCACCGAAGCAAGCTTTCCTTTGTGATATTGGAAAACAGACTTTGAACAAGTGGTTAGACACCTAGTTTATTGCGCAGGTTGGCTCACGTCATGCACATCTGTCAGCATGGGGAGCAATTCTGGATTTCAGAAATACAAAAATAGTTGCTACCTCTTGGGTAATTCAAAACTTCTTATTTGACTGAATGTGCTGCCAGAAAGGAAGGGGGTGATGGAACCAGGGAAGGATTTTTTTTTTTTACTTGATTGCATTCATGTAGCCTGCTACTATTTTACTACTCATCACTCAGTACTAGTGATGAGGAAAGGGTTCATGTTGCTCATCAACAAAGCTACAATGTCCAAACTTTTATTAGTTCCATTTATTTTTTAATGGGCACCTTTATAAGTTAGGTCATTTTCAAACTTATTTAAACCATGAGAACAAATGTACTCTGTTATCTTTAGGGGTCTTCAAACTTGGCCCTTTTATGACTTGTGGACTTCAGCTCCCAGAATTCCTCAGCCAGGCATGCTGGCTAAGGAATTCTGGGAGTTGAAGTCCACAAGTCATAAAAGAGCCAAGTCTGAAGACCCCTGGATTAGACGGTCTGTGGGAATTTGCGGTGTTCAGGCAACAGAAAAGCATGGTCAGTCTTGAATTGACGCAGGAGACCATCTCTGCTGCTTGTCACTACTCCTAATAATAGCTAGCTAGGGGGGTTCTGGCTTCTTGCGGTACCTATGGTTAGAAGAGCATGTATGTAGCTCAGGACTGAACTGTGGAGTCCTTGGTGGTCTCTGAACTTATACATCACCAAGGATTTCATAGTTCTTATGGTACTAGAAGGCAAATGACCTTCCTTTTCAGGTGTTGCTTTGAGATGACATCAACAAGTGACTTGTGCTTGGTTTCCGATAACTTCTGCTGGTCTTTTCAAGGTTCCTCTGACCACCATATTCTCCGATGAGACTTTGAAGATCAGGGTCAGAATGACCAGGGGACTTTCTTGAGGTTTGTTATAAAGACCAGGAGTGTCTTATAGTCAACCATGACCATGTTCACAAGTGTCGTGTCTTAGGGCATAATCCAGCAGACCATGATTTAGGATTCTTCTCCACCCAACTGCTCTTCTACGTTCTACGGTTCTTATTCCATATGTGAGATGGAAGTAAGGCTGTATGAAAAAGAGCCTACTCTACATTCCTTTCTCCTAACTACTCTTGGGAGACCATAAGGCTCCATCTCTCTAGAGAGAGAAGTCCAAAGGCAGAGCCACCATCACCTGTAAACACCCTGTCCTCCCATCATAAATTAGTGGCTGAGTAGGGGCAGAGTAGCTGAAAGGGAAATGGTATTAAGTCTGGTCCTCAAATTACACAAGGGCCTTTTTGTTTTATTTTGAGTTTTACAAGACAGTGAAGGGGGGGCTCTGGATTCACTTCCTCCTCTTCCCTCCCCCCCCCCATTTTCTCTGGCTATAATCTTGATTTTTATTTCCCCCCCCCAGCAAGAAATCCAGATAGGCTCTTGTTGCTGTTGAAACAACAGAGGAAGCTTTTGACCGTTTGTGTGTAATTATTTTGAAAACAGTATATGCATTTCGGGACTTTTTTAGGTTGCTGTTTATGTTTACAAAATGTTAAAAGTGTTATTAGATTATATTTTTGTTTTGTTTTTTTTTTACCACCCCGAGCTCCGGTGTTGGTTGAATCAAAATGTCACGTTACCCTTTGCAAAGAGAAAGTGTAACGTTTGCAGAAAGTGTTGAATAGATGAAGCTGACACAACGCAAGATCAGATGGTTTCAAGGGCCAGAGACCAGAAGTATGTGTTAATTAGCATTTGTTGGGGAAAAAGAAAAAAGAAAAAAATATGCTTTTGTTTTCCTCCCTCTCCCCCTTCCCATGAACCTTTTCAAAACAAATCAAAATTGATGTTCCTTGTGGTTTAGTTTCTTTCTTCTGCCATCAGCTGGCGAGATATTCCACAGTGTGTGTCGTTCCTTACGACAAGTAGCCTCTTTGATTTATTCTCTTAATTTTCTAAAGTCCCCCCCCACCCCCCAAAAATATTTATACATTATTTCTGTTGTTTAGAAATCCGCAGAGGGAAAGTTGGATCGTAACTTCTCTATTTACCACTGGCTGACTTCTTTTTGGTCCAGCGTTGTTTTGCTGCTTGCGTTTATCGGTCCTTTTGTTTTTCTCCCGTATGTGTATATAAATATATATATATAGATAGATATATATGTAATTATGGACTGCAAAAAATAATAATAATAATAGCAATTTACTTGCCTGGTATAGAAGGAATAAGCTTATTTATAAGATAGTGTTAAATGAAGTCTGATGTATTCAGGTGATATTTGTTATATTGCATGCAAACCCATGAAAAGAACACATTCCATTGGGGGGGAGGGGGGAAGTGTGGGGGAGGGGCGGTTGAGAAAGAGTTTCTTGCTCCTTCGGACTGTTTTAAAATGCTGGATGTTTTCTACTTCCCTTAGCAACTTGAATAACAAAAAAAAAAAAAATTCAGATCTCCTTTTAACCTGAAGAGTCATGAATAGGAAACGTTGCAAATGCTTCACTGGAGGCCAGATTAGAAATGGATTTTGGAGCCTAGAGGTGCCCTGCCCCCCAAAAAACAAATTAAACCAGTGGGAAATTCAATAAGGGGGAAGGAATCAGGAATCGAAGGAGAGAGCCCACAAGGACCCTTCGTGTTCAGTATAATGTTGGCCCCCAAAAGCCATGCACATCAGAAATGATCCAGATATCAATTTATGTCCTCTAATCTGGTACCATCAAGATCAGGGGGACTCCACGCTTGGCAACTTTGAAGACTTGTAGACTTCAACTCCCAGAATTCCTCAGTGGCTGAGGAATTCTGGGAGTTGAAGTCCACAAGTCTTCAAAGTCGCCAAGTGTGGAGACCCCTGATGTAGATAGCTCAGGCTTCAGCCAGCTAGGGGATTCTGAGATGAGAAGTCAAGTACGTTTAGCATATTTAGAAATATTCTAACTATTCTAAATGTACTTGACTTCTCATCTCAGAATTCCCTAGCTAGCCTAGGCTATCTAGGTCAGGGGTGTCCAAACTTGGCCATTTTGAAGACTTGTGGACTTCAACTACCAGAATTCCTCAGAGAGAGTACCACCATCGAATGTAAGCAGACAAAAACTACATTAGAAAAAGCCACGGAGGGCAAAGAGATCTGACTGGGGAACGCTGGTGTGCTAGATCAGAGATGCTGAAAACACATACCACCTTTTAATTTACTCCTCAGATTTATCTCTACCTGTTTCTTTTTATGCATCCTGTTTTGCTTTCCCGTCTGAATTTAAGAGACTTTGACCTACATTGTTTCCCAATCCTCTTGCAATGAGCATTAGAATAATATCTCCTATTTGATGAAAACATGGAAGTCTTTAGCAACTAGGATTGTTCAGGTAATCCAAATATCCACTTAAGCATTTTCAAGTGGCATTGATTTAACACTCTTCCGAGACTTTTTTTTTTCCCCCTGGGATACATGCCTTTAATAAGGGTAGTTTTAAAGTATAAAGTGTAATGGTATAAATAAAGAATTGTTCGGTATGGCAGAAATAAAACTCAGTTTTAGGTTGTCTAAAGAAAGCATGAAGCGATGGCTTTTCTGGAGATGTGAAATAATGAAAGTTGCATCAGCTCGTGGTGTGTGTGTGTTTTTTTTTCTCATTAAGATAAGAACCTCCATTTCAGCATAGGCTGCTTCAAGTTGAAACTGGGGTTTACATGACTAAATGTCTTAACGTACAGAAAAATGAGTTGAACGTTTAGAGCGTGCCAAGAAAGAGGTTATGCTTTGAAAGAAGGGACATGAAAGAATGCTTGAGTTGCTTTGGTAAAGAAGGAGAGAAAAAAAACCCTAGCTCTGTAGAAATCTGTGCTAAAAAAAAAAAGGCAGCATTCAGGACAATCGCGTTTCAGTAAAGTCAGAAAAATATTCACAAAGAGAAGAGACTTCTAGCGAAATGGAGAGATGGTGAATGGACAAGTTTGCCTAACGCAATTAAAAAGAAATCCTGACCCCAAAAAAGGGCATCTTTATTAGCCCAATTATACAGATCGTCACACAGATCAGATTGATGCTAATACACAGGTCCTCGATCAGAAGCGTAAACCTGGGGAGATGTCCTGCAAAGTTACACTAACCCAGTTCGTTTTGCGCTGTGGCCGTTCGGATTTGCGGTAGAGGTTGAGAAGGAAGATAACGAAGATCATGGTTATGTGAGACTCCTTGCCAGATACCTTCAATGATGATGACTCATCTGGAACCCGATCTTAGCAGATCTTTTCTTCTGTCAAGTAGATAGATTGATCATGTCTCCATCCTGGTTAAAAAGCCTGGAGGCCAACTTCCATCACATTTTATGGCTGCAATTTCTGTACATCAGTGCAATGGCTTACAAATCTCTGACTCTCCAGGCTGGTTAACTAGGAGTTTTAGGTTTATGAGAGAAGAAACACCTGCAGAATGGGACAACTCGCTGCGACCAACTCATTACAGGAAAACTGCCCACGGCCAACTCGTTGTGGTCAATTCAACAATTCAATTATTTGAAATACAGGTGGCCCTCGACCTACGATGAACATTTCTGTTGTTGAGACATTTGTTAAGTGAGTTTTGACCCATTTTACGATCTTTCTTGCTACAGTTGTTAAGTGAGTCACTGCCATTGATAAGTTAGTAACCTGGTTGCTAAGTGAATCTGGCTTTCTCCATTGTCAGAAGGTCGCAAAAAGGGATCACACGCTGCAATGGTCGTAAGTATGAACCAGTTTGTGAAGCATCTGAACTTTGATCCCGTGACGATGGGGGGGGGGGGTGTTGCAAAGGTTGTAAGTGTGAAAAAGAGTCATGAGTCACTTTTTTCAGGGACATTGTAACCTTGAACGGTCCTTAAATGAACTCTTGTAAGTCGAGGACTACCTGCAATTCTAAAATTATTTTAATTTTTGTCACTCGTATTTCGTTTTGTCCCTCCTTTGGCATTCTTTCTTTAACGATTCTGTTCCACCGGTTACGTATTAGTGTAACTTTTGTCCTGCAGTGAGTTGGCCGCAATGAGTTGACCTGGACCCACCTGGAATATTGCAACCAATTTTGGTCACCATAATACAAAAAAGATGCTGAGACTTTGGAAAAAGGTCAGAGAAGAGCAGCTAAGATGATCCAAGACCGAGAGACTAAAACATACGAAGAACGGCTAGGGGACTTGGGTTTGGCTAGTCTAAAGAAAAGAAGAAATAGTGGAGACATAATAGCAGTCTTCCAGTATTTGAGGGGCTGCCCCAAAGAAGAGGGGGTCAAACTATTCTCCAAAGCACCAGAGGGCAGGACAAGAAACAATGGTTGGAAACTGACCAAAGAGAGAAGCAACTTGGAATTAAGGAGAAACTTCCTGACAGTGAGGACAATTAGCCAGTGGAACAGCTTGCCTTTAGACATTATGGGTGCTGCATCACTGGAGGTGTTTAAGAAGAGATTAGACAGTCACTTGTCTGAAATGATATAGGTTCTCCTGCTTGAGTGGGGCTGGACTAGAAGACCTCCAAGGTCCTTCCAGTTCTATTCTAGTCTACCTGCATACAGTATCAATGCACTATATTCCATCATGGTCTTCTCCATCTTGTACTCCCTCACCTTTCTGTCCTAAAGAAGCCTCAAAGAGTTGGACTCAGCTTCATAGGTATCTCCTCCAGGACCAATTTTTCTGATTTTTGAAAAGATGGACATTTGATTCCCCCCCCCCCTTTTATGGCATTCCATGAGCTTTTGGTTACGGATCTCTACTGAGCTAAGTTATTCAAAACATCTAAACTGAATGTTAAAGGAAACGAGGCAGGAGGGCTGCACAAAAGTGTCCGTATTGACTGAGCATTCTTATTTTTGTTCATTTTCACAGCTCCAAAATATATCCGGCTTCCGTTTTGTGAAATGCGATTAACTATTGATGGTGTACTTTTTCTTTAAAAAAAAAAATCAGTTATATGTAAAAATATGCAGTATTTAAATACTGTTTGGCATTTGTATTACGTGTGTTCAGTGTGAATAGTGGAATACATGTCATGTAACACAGTTTTTTTTTGTTCTTGATTAATTTTTATCTTAAGTGTCTATACTGAACTTTTGTAAAAAAAACACTAAGGAAAAAGAAACAAAAAGTTTGCTTTTCAATATTTTGTATAGTTAATATAGATGGTTTTGACTAAATGCTTTATTTATTTAATAGCAAAACTGTGCCAAGAGATACCCCTGTTAATTAAAAAAAATGACTAGTTCAGATGTATATACATATCATTTCTTTCTTGAAGTTTGAATTCATCGTGTCTTTGTTTCTTGTTTCACCGCTGTCCTGAATCCCTTCTTTACAAAAACAAAAGAATTGGCTCTGATCCCATTTCCTGAGAAACACTATTGGCAACTCAATTCAGGGGCTGCCTTGAGACATTGGGCTGGTAGATGAAAACAAGACAAACTTGCTTCAAATAAATTAACCCAAGGACCTAATCTAAAACTCCAAAAAACCTAGCCTAAATAGCTCTCAAAGTCAAATATTTCAACTTTGTCAAAACAATTCTTCTTCTTCTTCTTCTTCTTCTTCTTCTTCTTCTTCTTCTTCTTCTTCTTCTTCTTCTTCTTCTTCTTCTTCTTCTTCTTCTTCTTCTTCTTCTTCTTCTTCTTCTTCTTCTNCTCCTCCTCCTCCTCCTCCTCCTCCTCCTCCTCCTCCTCCTCCTCCTCCTCCTCCTCCTCCTCCTCCTCCTATATATTGGAGGAACAGCAGAACACTGTGAAAGAAGACCACCAAAGTCTGTCTTTTTTTGGGGGGGGAGGATTGATGAAGAGGTCAGGTCTAGAAAAAAACAACAACCCAATGATGCTCTAAATTCTCTTCCTTTCTCTGTTTCTGCAACAGCTGCTTCTTTGTGATCTAAGACGAGTTCTTCTTCTTCCTACTCCTACAAATACTCCTATTCCTACTCCTATTCCTCTACTTCCTCCTCTACCTCTACCACCACCTCCTCTTCTTCTTCTTTTTCTTCTTCTTCCTCCTACCCCTACCCCTACTTCTCTACTTCCTCCTCTACCACCACCAACACCTCCTCCTCCTCCTCCTCCTCCTCCTCCTCCCTTCTTTACAGTATTGCTTTGATCTGTGATGGTGTTTGACCCCCCCCCTTTTTTTTTTCTTATTTCTTCATCTTATTCCAGAGACGAGCACTCTCTCGAGAATTGTGAGCCCTAAGTTAGCCTCTCAGTGGCCACGGTAATATCATCAGAAGGATCAGGACCAATTTGCAGGTTTCACTGCATTCTTTCTTTGGGGAAGCTGTGAGAAATAGCTCCTTGGCAGGCAAGCTATTGCTGTTCATAGCCTTAACATTGTCTAAAAAAATTCTCTTTTTACAACCCTCTAATCGTGGTCTGAGGCCCTCACAATAGGCCACCAATTTTCTACTGCGGTGATTTTCAAACCTGGCAGCTTTAAGAAGTATGGACACTCTGGCTGAAGAATTGTAGGAATTGACATCCATCCATCTGTCTTGAAGTCTATACTTCTTTAGGTTGCCATGTTTGAAAAATGCTGCTCTAAGGTAGTGGCTGGATTTCGGTGTTGTGGTCAGGATACGTGTGCATGGATGGAGGTCAAAGATGGAACTGGGACCTGTTTGGTGGCCACTCATGTCCCTGTTCTTGTTTGGGAAGGGGACAAAACAATTGTGGCATTGACAATTGACCTTTTTGCTGCTGAATTTTCAGCATATAATCTTGGGATACTCTGGGATCACAAGCAGGGTGCTGGGAGCAGAATCTGGCTTCCAGATATCCTAAGATGTCCTTCTTAGATCCCAACCAGCTGTTTTTTTTAAAAAATCAGAGTGAATCTTAATCACTCAAGTTGTCAACTCCTAGAATTCTTCTTTCCCCATTTGCCCCAAAAAGAGCATGCTAGAGTAGTTGTGAGTATAATAAAAATGGCCAAATGGGTAAATTGGATGTCAGGATGTCTTCTCTTTATGCCACCCGTTACAAGCATCTACTTCTTCCATGGTAGCCAAGACCCCATTTTTAATGGAAGGCGAATATATTGTTTCTGCTTATATTTATGGGTGTTTCCATCCCTCTCCTCTCCCCTCCACGCCTTGTGCTGCTGACTCTGATGTGACACACATATTTGTGGCAAGAGCAATTCAAAGGAGTAGCAGATTTTGGAAAGGGGGGGGGACGAGAAAAGGAAGAGAGAAAGAGACAATGAGGGGAGGGTGTCGGAGATAAACCTTATTAGGTTTCTTTGCCAAAGGAGAAAAGAAACGATATTGACTTAAATGTGGGGAATTTAAAAGGGTCCATATGTTCTCACTTTGTGCTTTGTTTCTAATAGATAGGCAGCAATCTTTGAAGTGTGGATTGGCACAGTGGGGGGCAGGCTTCTATAGAGAAAAAGATGCTAAAAGAGAGATGGAAGGCCATGTGAAAGTCTATTAACCATGCAACAGCAGAGAGAGAGAAGCAAATCTAGTGATAATGTACATCTGTTTCAGCGACTTTATAAGCTTTGAACATTTTTTATGTGCTGATAAGTGGATCCTTTTCTTACCATAACTTAGAACTTCAAAGGAGATTGTGTGGATAATGCAAATTGCTGAAATATGAGATTTTCTTACAAAGACGGTTTTTTTCCACACACACACACACACACACACACACACACACGTGCACACACACACACACACACACACATTTGGAAAGGGAGAGCAAAAGTGGAAAGAATTAAAGCTAATTGATGCCACAGTCTTTTTTTGGAGCAGTGCAGAAACTTGACAAAAATTGATTTTTAAGAAAAAAATAAAAACATTTAAGGGCAGCCATTGGGCGGGGGAGAGAATATATTAAAACTTCTGCCCTCCTTTTGTGGGTGAAGCTTTTAGTTGGAGCAGGAATGTTTGAGGCAGAAGTGAACCCCTGTGGCAATGCTATTGGTGCTAACAGACCTCTGGGAGGTGAAAGAAAAAGTGACAAGAAGCATGGAGTAATTTGTCCAGCTTCAATGGATTATTCATTTCATCCCTGTGATAAGCTGAAGAGTTGAAGGAGATGGTACTTTGATATATATTATCAAATGGCGATAACTAACTCAGTTCCGTGTTTAATGAAATGAAGGACCAGGGGTGACATGATAGCAGTCTTTCAATATCTGAAGGGCTGCCACAAAGAAGAGGGGGGGTCAACTATTTTCCAAAGCCCCTGAAGGCATCACAAGAAGCAACGGATGGAAACTAATCAAGGAGAGAAGCAACCTGGAACTGAGGAGAAATTTCCTGACAATGAGAACAATTAAACATTGAAAGGGTTTGCCTCCAGAAGTTGTGGGTGCTGTAACACTGGAGGCTTTTAAGAAGAGATTGGACAACCATTTCTCTGGAATGGTATAGGGTCTGCTGCTCAAACAGGAGGTTGGACTACAAGACCTCCAAGGTCTCTTCCAACTCTGTTATTCTGTTAATACCATCAGGATCAACGATTAAGGGAACTAGGTATGAGTGTCTGATGAAGAGAAAGACCAGGGATGATGTGATAGCATTAGTATCTGAGGGGCTGCTACAAAGAAGAGGGGGTCAACCTCTTCTCCAAAGCACCCAAAAGGCAGGACAAGAAACAATGGATGGAAACTAATCAAGGAGAGAAGCAACCTTAGAACTAAGGAGAAATTTCCTGACAGAACAATTAATCAATGGAATGAGTTGCTTCCAGAAGTTGTGGGTACTCCAACACTGGGGTTTTTTAAGAAGAGACTGGACAGCCATTTGTCTGAAATGGTGTAGGGCTTCCTGCTTGAGCAGGGGGCTGGAATAGAAGACCTCCAAGGTCTCTTCCAACTCTGTTATTCTGATCGTTGCCCTCTTTGCAGTTAAGCTGGGATGAATGACTAGAGAAACCTTACAATTCTAAGATACCATCAGAAGATTAGGAAAGGGGAGAAGGAGAATTGCCCTCCAACCCCTTAGTAGGCCTTTGATGTTGACTCAGGAGGCTGGATGAATATAGGGAAAGCCTTGTTATAAGGACAGTTACTCAATCTAAGGTCCACTCCCAACAAAGGAATCTGAGATGCACATAGCAGCTAAACCCCTCTAGTCTACAGCTTAGTTGGGTTTCGTAAGGCAAAGATGAGAGGCAGAAAATAGGGAATGAATAAATGAAGAGTTGGTATGCAAAAAAGTTTGGCTGAGAGAGGTCAAGGAAACCATAGAAGCAAAGAATCCTAGGGCTGGAAGGGACCTTGGAGGTCTTCTAGTCCAACCCATTGCACAAGCCAGGAGACCTTATAGCAGTGATGGCGAACCTTTTAGAGACCAAGTGCTCAAAAACCGCCCCCCACCCCCCATCCCTGCTCTGCCCTGCCCACTGGGCCATCCACCACCTCCATGGCCCACCACAGATCACCCAGGCAGCCCAGCAGCACCATGGCGGCCACGCCCTCCGCCCATGCCCCACAGCATCATCTGTGCGCGACAGGGCGGAAGGGCAGAGTCTTGTCCCTGCTGCCTGGCTATCATGTCCTTGGCTGCGCTGCTTCGCGTGGGCTGCACCCAGGGGCAACTCTTCTCCAGGGGGGGCTGCTGGTGAGGAGGGGGCTGTGGGAGGAGGCAGGGATGGGGAGACAGTGCGTGTGCCCACAGAGAGGGCTCCGAATGCCGTCTCTGGCACCCGTGCCATAGGTTCGCCACCACTGCCTTATAGCATCTCGGGATAAAATGGCTGTCCACTCTTTTCTTGAAAAGCTCCAGGATTCATCTGACTCCGAAATGTATTGTGGAACGTAGACCACTCCCCAAGAACAGTGAGGACAAATAAAAGATCAATAAGCATGGAAGGAAGTCACAGCACATTCTCCTACCACCCAAAGGGCAGGGACCAAGAAAATGGTTGAGTTACAGGAAGTTACAGGGCCCGACTGGAAATTAGGGAAATGGCCCATCAGCCAGAACTTTTCAACAGAGAACCAATTACCCAGAAAACCATTAATCTGGATTTCAACACTTGGAGTAGGAGCTTGGGCTCAAAGACCCTCTTACAACTCTGAGTTTCAAAGACCCTTTGAAGATGATTTGGAGCCCGAGTGAGGTGGGGGAGCTGCCTCTTTGCACGGATCATCAAATCTCTAAAACTGAGCTGAAGAATGCCCTTTGTTATTTACATTTGGAGTTCTATATAAAAAAACCCCCTTTATTTTAAAGAACCATGCAAATCCTTCAAGTCCTGCACAGAACGAAGCCATTTGGAAAGTGTTGATTGCATGGCGGGAGACAGGAATTCTGCCTGGAACCTGGACAGTGTCCCCTTCTTGAACGGGGTGTCTAAAGAAAGGCATCCAAGCTGGTGTCACGAGTTATAAACACTGCTGGATGGAGTGCTGTAAATTGATTTTTGTTCTGTGTTTGTCAAGCTGGCCAGACTTAGGTTGCAAAGATCAAAGCGCTTGGCTCACAAAGGGAGGGGGCCCTCCCCCTCCGCTGCCACCTTCATCTCTCCGCCGGCTGTAATGATGATAGCGCTGCATCTGCTTCCCAGTTGTAAGTCCAAATTCCGGCGGGCTCCAAGTTTCCAAATGCAATCCCAGTGTTATTTTTTCCGAGAAGGAGGCAACTCACTCTGCCCTCCTCCTCCTCCTCCTCCTCTGCTATCCCTTTGGCAATCAGTCTTGGATGTGGAACATGTGGACTGCAATCTGGCCACATCTGCTTGCCGCTCAGTCCTGTTGACATCAGCAGGGCTTCTTCACCAAGTTGCAAAGCAGATGCAGAACAGTTGTAGAATGCTAGTGATGGAATAATGGGAGCAATATCATTTCACAACCCGAGCAGGGGGGGAACCAGAGCATTTGTTTTAAAGAGACCCCGGCCCATTCAAAACAAAAACCAAAACAGAGCAGGGAATGTGTAGTCCAGAACCTTTGGCTCTCAATTGGTGACATGACAGCAGTGTTCCAATATCTCAGGGGCTGCCACAAAGAAGAGGGGGGGGGTCAACCTACTCTCCAAAGCACCTGAATTTGCAGGACAAGAAGTCACGGATGGAAACTAAGCAAGGAGAGAAGCAACCTGGAACTAAGGAGAAATTTTCTGACAGTGAGAACTATTAGTCAGTGGAACAACTTGCCTCCAGAAGTTGTGGGTGCTCCAAACACTGGAGGTTTTTAAGAAGAGACTGGACCACCATTTGTCTGAAATGGTGTAGGGTCTCCTGCATGGGCAGGGGGTTGGACTAGAAGACCTCCAAGGTCCTGTTCAACTCTGTTATTCTGTTATTCTTTTATTCTGAACTTGAAGGAAGAAAGGTAAATTGGTGATCATACTGAATATAGTTGGTTGGTTGGCTGCTGGGTCTATTCTGAATTTGATTGATCTTTGGTCTGTTCCAGCAAAACTCTTCTGTTCCTTTGAATGTTCTTGTCCCACTGCCCAGTGTGGGCCTTTACTGGATTCTTGGATCTCCTCCTAATACTTTTGGAACAATTGTATGCTTCATCATTATTTAGGGTTGGTGGGTGGGGGGGAAACAGTATTTTGTCTGGAACTTGGTTATACGCCATTCCCCCCCCCCATTTTTGCAGTGTAAAATATTTAAACGGTGATGAAAAACAATGTGTATCCAAATAAGAGACTATGGACATGCTGTTCTAGGGAAATCAATGTACAAAAACGAACATATTAGCAAAATGCATGAATAACGGCAGGGAAGAATTTCCCTATCTGTTGAAAACATGCCTACACCTTAGGCATGCTAGGGAAAAAAATGTGCACAAATGTCTGACAATTCTATATAGACTTGGAGGGGGGAAAAGTACCAAAGAGAAGAAACCTCATTAAAAAAAAAAGAAGAAGAAGACAAGAGTGAAATCCTGTTAGAAAATTTATCTGTTCCTGGTCCCTTTCCATTGCTTTTGCTTGGATTTAGTTAGCACAAGCCTTTGATGGATGGTGCCCTTTGATTCTGATTTTGTAAACTCCTTTTTAAAAAGAGAGAGAGAGAGAAAGAGAGAGAGAGAGACAACAATCCTAAAGTATTTGGCTCTGAGTGAGCAGTTTGTGAAACCGACAGTGCCAGAACTCATCCTGTTGAAATGGATTCTGGAGAACTCGTCGCAGTCTCTCGCATCCGAGACGAGACGTTAGGACCAGATTATGTTTACAAACCGTGCCTGAAGTTTTACCGTAGTCTGTAGAAGGTAGGGCATCCTAAACAGAACCTCTCTCTTTTCTTTTTTATAAGGCAATTTCTCTTGTTCGGGTTGATTAGTTTTGTCCTGTCTTCATTGTTCAAGCATCTTACGCACTGTTTAATTGGAAAAAACTGAAATGAAGCCCTGAATAAGAGATGGATTTATTTCTCTTGTTCTTGCTATGAAAGTGACTTGGCCGTATAAATCTAGCCATAAATACAGGATGCAAAAAGAACAGAAGATTCCTGTTGAATAAGACTGAAAATATATCGGTGTGGCTGGCCCTTCTCTTGGCAACCCACAGCTTCCAATATCATGGTTATTTAAGAATAGGCAACGATCCTTGCTAGATGAGAAGAAAAGTCCACGTCTTCCAACATCCATGGTCAATTCTCTCCAGAGAATTTGCTAGCAACACATCAAGGGAAATCGCTCTTTTATTTCTGGCACTGGGAATACAGGTTAGGAACAAACCATGTCCCTTTCATGGAGAAGAGTCTTTTTTCCACCCCCAGCCTTTTTAGATAAGCCTTGGAAAAATTGGTGAGTGTAGAGTGAACAGTGCAAACCAACATTAAGCAAACTTTCTTCTCCCCTGAAAGTCTGTATCGTTGACACAATTGAGTATGGCTAATCTAGAGAAAAGAAGGACCAGGGGTGACATGATAGCAGCATTCCAATATCTGAGGGGCTGCCACAAGGAAGAGGGGGTCAAGCTCTTCTCCAAAGCTCCTGAGGGCAGGATAAGAAGCAATGGATGGAAACTAATTAAAGAGAGAAGCAACCTGGAACTAAGGAGAAACTTCCTAACAGTGAGGACAATTAACCAGGGGAACAGCTGGCCTTCAGAAGTTGTGGGTGCTTCATCAGTGGAGGTTTTTAAGAAGAGACTGGACAGCCATTTGTCTGAAACGGTATAGGATCTCCTGCTCAAGCAGGAGGTTGGACTTGATGACCTCTAAGGTCCCTTCCAGCTCTATTAATCTGTATTCTGACATCAAGCCTGGCCAGCTCCCCATTGGTATCAAGACCTTGGACAGCCCACAGCAGGGGCCCTGGGCTGGGCTGTCTCAGCAAAGTCCAGAACATAGAAATTGATTTTCTGGTGCCTCTTCCACCGTGGGACACATAAATGAATACATTTTGAGTGTATTTTTTTAAAGAAATATTTTTTAAAAAAATACTTTTTAATATATTTTGTAATCCCACCTTTATTATATTTACAAATAACTCATGATGCCAAACATACCTAATACTTCTTCCTCCTCCTGTTTTCCCCACAACAACCCTGCGAGGTGCGTTGGACTGGCCCAGAGTCACCCAGCTGGCTTTCGTATCTAAGGCAGGACTAGAACTCACCGGCTCCTGGTGAATGGCCCAAATCACACAGTTGGCTTTTGTGCCTAAGGTGACACTGAAAGTCCCAGTCGCCTGATGATTGTCTCAAAGTCAACCAGCCACACAGCTGGCTTTCGTGCCTAAGGCAGAACTACAACTCACCATCTCCTGGTTTCTAGCCCGGTGTCTTAATCCCTAGACCAGGGGTAGGCAACCTTGGCTCTTTTATGACTTGTGGACTTCAACTCCCAGAATTCCCGATGCAGCCATGCTGAGGGGAAAGGGAGAGGTTTCCAAGCGGAGCCATGCTGGCTCAGGAATTCTGGGAGTTGAAGTCCACGAGTCATAAAAGAGCCAAGGTTGCCTACCCCTGCCCTAGACCAAACTGACTTCCAGCCCTTTTGCAGCTTTTACATTATGATTGCATTTATTCTTGAATTAGACCACCATAATAACAACTCTATACATAGGATGGTTGGGAAGGAATGACCTTCTCAAAGAAACTGAGTGACTTTCAACTATCTTGGTCTTGCTGTTCTAAGTCGATGTGAGGGATGGTATCTATGGAAGAGGAGATGGAGGAGGAGACAATGTGAAGGACTATAGTGAAGTAGCAGTTTTCCAGGAAGGAGGGACCACATTCCAAGGAGGGGTGTGTGAAACAAGAAGCAGCACAGCCTGGAGCTGAATAGGAGTCAGAGGAAGAGAGTTAGAATAGCCACTCCTTAGAAGCCCCCAAGATATATCTATTTTTTTTCTTTTAAGGACCTTCCCACGGTATATCCATTAAAGTGAGAGAAGTATTCATTTAGTCTGGCAAGATTCTGTGCTAGCAAATAAAGAACTGAACTTTAGCTGGATGATTCTATGCCATTCTTGGGCTGGGCCGAGAATCTACCATTTTAATTACTGCTCTGCACCAGCTCTCAAAACCAGCACACGTGTGAGAGAAAGGGAGACTCACACAATGAAGCAAACCTCAAATATTTGGGACCGCCACATAATATTTGACCGAGTTATTCTCCATCCCAGAAAAACTGAGTAGAACCGGCACTTTACTCCGTCATAGTCCTGACACCCTATAGAAGGTTGGAATGCACAGAGCCTTGGAGATGTAGGAAATGTGAATTTGCGAGAGGCAAAAAAAAAAGAAGGAAGCAGCTGAGTCATCCATGCATATCTCTCCGGAATAAAAAGTCACAATGAACGAGCTGCCAAACCTGTCAGAGACACCTGAACCTCAACAACCGTCTTTCCAACCGCTGTCATCCTTTTTCAAAAATTCCATCGGAATAAAGAGCGAGAGAAAGAGAAAGACATGGCATTTTTCACTGTGCGCGAAATACCTGCCAAACCTCCAAACTTGTTAAAATGATATTGATTCTCATCAGAGGGAAAAAGAAGTGACACCCAGCCTCTGTCTTTCGAGACATGTTTTATTCATACATTGGGAGGAGAGAATGGGGTAGATGGGTAGAAGGAGCCGTCTCCGAGGACAGGGTCATTTCGATGAAACAACACCAACACAAACTAGGGGCCATCGAGAGAGGGCAATAGCAGAATCAGAATTCAAGTTACTGCCAAAAATACAGTTATCCTTCAAAGTAGAGAGCTGAGTGGATGTTTTGCTAAGGTTTAAAACTCCTCTGGAATTTTTGTTTTTGGTTTTTGGTTTTTAATATTGCCTTTCGTTTCCTTTTTGCCTTTGAAAGAATCGTGGAAATGGAAGGCATATCCACGTCTACTTTTTGTCGTGTTTTTTTTTTCCAGTGGGGCTTGAATAGGATTCCCTGGACAGAAATTGTCCCTGGTAGATGTTTATCTGAACTTTTCCTCTCTGACGGTTTCCAGGGTTCGGATTGTACATTCCTGGGATAACTCCCAAGAAACGAGTCCTTTAGATCCTCAGACATAAATATTTTGGCGTATCTTCTCTTGTTCCCAGGGGGCATATAGATTTAGTGCACACAGTCAACTTTGAATGAGTTTCCAGATGATGCCCCTGGGAGGGTCCGAAGGAGCACAGCCCTGCTCAGTTTCAAAAGCTCAGTAGGCGCCCGTCGACTTGGTGCCTAATTTTTCCTTTTAATTTAACCAATGATTCACGCTGCACAATTGTTCAACTCAGTTGTGGGTGCTCCAACACTGCAGGTTTTCAAGAACAGACTGGACTAATGGTGGTGAACCTATGGCATGCGTGCCAGAGGTGGCACTCAGAGCCCTCTCTGTGGGCACGTGGGCCATGCCCCGGAGATGGCAACCATCCCTCTTCAACCAGCCACCCGCTAACTCGCCGAGGTCCCACATGGCAGGATGCATCCCAGCACCCATGCGCTCGCTGGCCTCTGTGTGCAGGGGCTGATGGTGTCAGGCAGCAGCTGTCCTGGCCCCTGCCTCACCTTTCCCTGTGACAATGGCACCCCTGCCCTGCCTTGCCTCGCCTCACCCCGCAGGACGAGCCTTCTGCCCACCACCCCACTTGTCAGGCAGCCCCCTGGATCTCCCCCAACCCTGCCCGGCCCCCACAGACGTCCCTCCCCACGAGCAACATCGAGGTAATCACGCCCACCTTGACCACACCCACCCAATCTGCTATGACCACCACAGCCACGCGCACCCAGTGGGCCATGCCCACCTGGCACCCGGCGATAAATAAGTGGGTTTTGGGTTGCAGTTTGGGCACTCAGTCTCTAAAAGGTTCGCCATCACTGGACTGGACAGTCACTTGTCAAAATGGTACAAAGGTCTCCTGCTTGAGCAAAAGGTTGGAGTGGAAGACCTCCAAGGTCTAACTCTGTTCTTCTGTTATGTTACACCTCTCCCCACCTGTCGTAACAGCCATCGGAGGATGGACATGCCTTTCTCACTAGAAACCCCTTTGTGAGCAGATTGCAACGTGTTCCCAGTGTAGGCGATCCTCGACTTGCCACCACGGTTGAGCCCAACATTTTGGTTGTTCAGTGAGACATTTGTTAACTGAGTTTTGCCCCACTTTGCCGCAGTTGTTAAGTGAATCGCTGCAGTTGATAAGACAGTAATCTGGTGGTTAAGTGAATCTGCCTTCCCCTTTGGCTTTGCTTGTCAGATGGTCGCAAAAGGGGATCACGTGACACCCGGGACACAGCAACCAGTTATCGAATGTCTGAATTTTGGCCCTACACTTAGGGTCCCCAACCTTGGCAACTTTAAGACCTGTGGACTTCAACTCCCAGAATTCCCCAGCCACAGGTCTCAAAGTTGGGGACCCCTGCCCTACACCATTTCAGACAAATAGCTGTCCAGTCTCTTCTTAAAAGCCTCCAGGGATGGAGCACCCACCGTGTCTCTCCTTGGTTAGTTTCCATCTATTGTTTCTTGTCCTGCCTTCTGGGGCTTTGGAAAATAGGTTGACCCCCCATCTTCTTTGTGGCAGCCCTCAAATATTGGAACATTGACATCCTGTCACCCTAAGTCTAAATAGTATAACAGAACAGCAGAGCTGGGAGGGATCTTGGAGGTCTTCTAGTCCAACCCCCTGCTCATAGGAATAGAGCTGGGGGGGACCTTGGAGGTCTTCTAGTCCAACCCCCTTCTCATCAGAATAGAGCTGGGAGGGACCTTGGAGGTCTTCTAGTCCAACCCCTTGCTCATCAGAATAGAGCTGGGAGGGATCTTGGAGGTCTTCTAGTCCAACCCCCTGCTCATCAGAATAGAGCTGGGAGGGACCTTGGAGGTCTTCTAGTCCAACCCCCTGCTCATCAGAATAGAGCTGGGAGGGACCTTGGAGGTCTTAGTCCAACCCCTTGCTCATCAGAATAGAGCTGGGAGGGACCTTGGAGGTCTTCTAGTCCAACCCCTTGCTCATCAGAATAGATCTGGGAGGGATCTTGGAGGTCTTCTAGTCCAACCCCCTGCTCATCAGAATAGATCTGGGAGGGATCTTGGAGGTCTTCTAGTCTGACCCCTTGCTTATGAGAATAGAGCTGGGAGGGACCTTGGAGGTCTTCTAGTCCAACCCCCTGCTCATCAGAATAGAGCTGGGAGGGACCTTGGAGGTCTTCTAGTCTGACCTTCCTGCTTAAGCAGGTGACCCCATACCATTTCAGACAGCGGGCTGTCCAGGTTTTTTTTAAAAAAACCTCCAGCGATGAGGCACCCACAACTTCTGAAGGCAAGTTAATTTGTCCTCCCTGTTAGGAAGATTCTCCTTTTTACAATGTCTTTTTTTTCCTCTCCCCCTTCTGGACTTTGAGAGAAGAAGGAGGGGGGGGGAAGAGAGCAAAGCTAGAAGTTCCTCTAGTCTTGGCAAATCACGAGGCCTTTTTTTTTCNTCATAGGACTCAGGGCGGCTAACAGCCTCATAAAAACCACAATACAATACAATAACATCTATATTAAAAACCGAATTAAAAGGAAATATTTAAGAAGGCCAATCATTAAAATTATCCTTAAAATTACCCTTAAAAAACCCCGCTAAAATTCCCTAGGCCAGACCCGCTTGTTGAAAAAGCCATGTCTTTAGGGCGCGGCAGAAGGAGGGGAGATCCGGGATCACCCGGATCTCTGGGGGTAGTTCGTTCCAGAGGGTGGAAAGGGAAATCACTCTTTTATTTCTGGCACTGGGAATACAGGTTAGGAACAAACCATGTCCCTTTCATGGAGAAGAGTCTTTTTTCCACCCCCAGCCTTTTTAGATAAGCCTTGGAAAAATTGGTGAGTGTAGAGTGAACAGTGCAAACCAACATTAAGCAAACTTTCTTCTCCCCTGAAAGTCTATATCGTTGACACAATTGAGTATGGCTAATCTAGAGAAAAGAAGGACCAGGGGTGACATGATAGCAGCGTTCCAATATCTGAGGGGCTGCCACAAGGAAGAAGGGGTCAAGCTCTTCTCCAAAGCTCCTGAGGGCAGGATAAGAAGCAATGGATGGAAACTAATTAAAGAGAGAAGCAACCTGGAACTAAGGAGAAACTTCCTAACAGTGAGGACAATTAACCAGGGGAACAGCTGGCCTTCAGAAGTTGTGGGTGCTTCATCAGTGGAGGTTTTTAAGAAGAGACTGGACAGCCATTTGTCTGAAACGGTATAGGATCTCCTGCTCAAGCAGGAGGTTGGACTTGATGACCTCTAAGGTCCCTTTCAGCTCTATTAATCTGTATTCTGACATCAAGCCTGGCCAGCTCCCCATTGGTATCAAGACCTTGGACAGCCCACAGCAGGGGCCCTGGGCTGGGCTGTCTCAGCAAAGTCCAGAACATAGAAATTGATTTTCTGGTGCCTCTTCCACCGTGGGACACATAAATGAATACATTTTGAGTGTATTTTTTTTAAAGAAATATTTTTTAAAAAAATACTTTTTAATATATTTTGTAATCCCACCTTTATTATATTTACAAATAACTCATGATGCCAAACATACCTAATACTTCTTCCTCCTCCTGTTTTCCCCACAACAACCCTGCGAGGTGCGTTGGACTGGCCCAGAGTCACCCACCTGGCTTTCGTATCTAAGGCAGGACTAGAACTCACCGGCTCCTGGTGATTGGCCCAAATCACACAGCTGGCTTTCGTGCCTAAGGTGACACTAAAACTCCCAGTCTCCTGATGATTGTCTCAAAGTCACCCAGCCACACAGCTGGCTTTCGTGCCTAAGGCAGAACTACAACTCACCATCTCCTGGTTTCTAGCCCGGTGTCTTAATCCCTAGACCAGGGGTAGGCAACCTTGGCTCTTTTATGACTCGTGGTCTTCAACTCCCAGAATTCCTGAGCCAGCCACGCTGAGGGGAAAGGGAGAGGTTTCCAAGCGGAGCCATCTTGGCTCAGGAATTCTGGGAGTTGAAGTCCACGAGTCATAAAAGAGCCAAGGTTGCCTACCCCTGCCCTAGACCAAACTGACTTCCAGCCCTTTTGCAGCTTTTACATTATGATTGCATTTATTCTTGAATTAGACCACCATAATAACAACTCTATACCTAGGATGGTTGGGAAGGAATGACCTTCTCAAAGAAACTGAGTGACTTTCAACTATCTTAGTCTTGCTGTTCTAAGTCGATGTGAGGGATGGTATCTATGGAGGAGGAGGTGGAGGAGGAGGAGACAATGTGAAGGACTATAGTGAAGTAGCAGTTTTCCAGGAAGGAGGGACCACATTCCAAGGAGAGAGGGGTGAGACAAGAAGCAGCACAGCCTGGAACTGAATAGGAGTCAGAGGAAGAGAGTTAGAATAGCCACTCCTTAGAAGCCCCCAAGATATATCTATTTTTTTTTCTTTTAAGGACCTTCCCAAGGTATATCCATTAAAGTGAGAGAAGTATTCGTTTAGTCTGGCAAGATTCTGTGCTAGCAAATAAAGAACTGAACTTTAGCTGGATGATTCTATGCCATTCTTGGGCTGAGTCTACCATCTTAATTGCTGCTCTGCACGAGCTCTCAAAACCAGCACACGTGTGAGAGAAAGGGAGACTCACACAATGAAGCAAACCTCAAATATTTGGGACCGCCACACAATATTTGACCGAGTTATTCTCCATCCCAGAAAAACTGAGTAGAACCGGCACTTTACTCCGTCATAGTCCTGACACCCTATAGAAGGTTGGAATGCACAGAGCCTTGGAGATGTAGGAAATGTGAATTTGCAAGAGGCAAAAAAAAAAGAAGAAGAAGGAAGCGGCTGAGTCATCCATGCATATCTCTCCGGAATAAAAAGTCACAACGAACGAGCTGCCAAACCTGTCAGAGACACCTGAACCTCAACAATCGTCTTTCCAACCGCTGTCATCCTTTTTCAAAAATTCCATCGGAATAAAGAGCGAGAGAAAGAGAAAGACATGGCATTTTTCACTGCGCGCGAAATACCTGCCAAACCTCCAAACTTGTTAAAATGATATTGATTCTCATCAGAGGGAAAAAGAAGTGACACCCCAGCCTCTGTCTTTCGAGACATGTTTTATTCATACATTGGGAGGAGAGAATGGGGTAGATGGATAGAAGGAGCCGTCTCCGAGGACAGGGTCATTTCGATGAAACAACACCAACGCAAACTAGGGGCCATCGAGAGAGGGCAATAGCAGAACCAGAATTCAAGTTACTGCCAAAAATACAGTTATCCTTCAAAGTAGAGAGCTGAGTGGATGTTTTGCTAAGGTTTAAAACTCCTCTGGAATTTTTGTTTTTGGTTTTTGGTTTTTAATATTGCCTTTCGTTTCCTTTTTGCCTTTGAAAGAATCGTGGAACTGGAAGGCATATCCACGTCTATTTTTTGTCGTTTTTTTCCCCCCAGCGGGGCTTGAATAGGATTCCCTGGACAGAAATTGTCCCTGGTAGATGTTTATCTGAACTTTTCCTCCCTGACTGTTTCCAGGGTTCGGATTGTACATTCCTGGGATAACTCCCAAGAAACGAGTCCTTTAGATCCTCAGACATAAATATTTTGGCGTATCTTCTCTTGTTCCCAGGGGGCATATAGATTTAGTGCACACAGTCAACTTTGAATGAGTTTCCAGATGATGCCCCTGGGAGGGTCCGAAGGAGCATAGCCCTGCTCAGTTTCAAAAGCTCAGTAGGCGCCCGTCGACTTGGTGCCTAATTTTTCCTTTTAATTTAACCAATGATTCACGCTGCACAATCGTTCAACTCAGTTGTGGGTGCTCCAACACTGCAGGTTTTCAAGAACAGACTGGACTAGTGGTGGTGAACCTATGGCATGCGTGCCAGAGGTGGCACTCAGAGCCCTCTCTGTGGGCACGTGGGCCATGCCCCGGAGATGGCAACCATCCCTCTTCAACCAGCCACCCGCTAACTCGCCGAGGTCCCACATGGCAGGATGCATCCCAGCACCCATGCGCTCGCTGGCCTCTGTGTGCAGGGGCTGATGGTGTCAGGCAGCAGCTGTCCTGGCCCCTGCCTCACCTTTCCCTGTGACAATGGCACCCCCGCCCTGCCTTGCCTCGCCTCACCCCGCAGGACGAGCCTTCTGCCCACCACCCCACTTGTCAGGCAGCCCCCTGGATCTCCCCCAACCCTGCCCGGCCCCCACAGACGTCCCTCCCCACGAGCAACATCGAGGTAATCACGCCCACCTTGGCCACACCCACCCAATCTGCTATGACCACCACAGCCACGCGCACCCAGTGGGCCACGCCCACCTGGCACCCGGCGATAAATAAGTGGGTTTTGGGTTGCAGTTTGGGCACTCAGTCTCTAAAAGGTTCGCCATCACTGGACTGGACAGTCACTTGTCAAAATGGTACAAAGGTCTCCTGCTTGAGCAAAAGGTTGGAGTGGAAGACCTCCAAGGTCTAACTCTGTTCTTCTGTTATGTTACACCTCTCCCCACCTGTCGTAACAGCCATCGGAGGATGGACATGCCTTTCTCACTAGAAACCCCTTTGTGAGCAGATTGCAATGCGTTCCTAGTGTAGGCGATCCTCGACTTGCCACCACGGTTGAGCCCAACATTTTGGTTGTTCAGTGAGACATTTGTTAACTGAGTTTTGCCCCACTTTGCCGCAGTTGTTAAGTGAATCGCTGCAGTTGATAAGACAGTAATCTGGTGGTTAAGTGAATCTGGCTTCCCCTTTGGCTTTGCTTGTCAGACGGTCGCAAAAGGGGATCACGTGACACCCGGGACACAGCAACCATCATAAATACGAACCAGTTATCGAATGTCTGAATTTTGGCCCTATACTTAGGGTCCCCAACCTTGGCAACTTTAAGACCTGTGGACTTCAACTCCCAGAATTCCCCAGCCAGCATGGCTGGCTGGGGAATTCTGGGAATTGAAGTCCACAGGTCTTAAAGTTGTCAAGGTTGCGGACCCCTGCCCTACACCATTTCAGACAAATAGCTGTCCAGTCTCTTCTTAAAAGCCTCCAGGGATGGAGCACCCACCGTGTCTCTCCTTGGTTAGTTTCCATCCATTGTTTCTTGTCCTGCCTTCTGGGGCTTTGGAAAATAGGTTGACCCCTCTCTTCTTTGTGGCAGCCCCTCAAATATTGGAACATTGACATCATGTCACCCTTAGTCCTAAATAGTATAATGGAACAGCAGAGCTGGGAGGGACCTTGGAGGTCTTCTAG
Organism: Protobothrops mucrosquamatus; assembly: GCF_001527695.2. NCBI lineage: Eukaryota > Metazoa > Chordata > Lepidosauria > Squamata > Viperidae > Protobothrops > Protobothrops mucrosquamatus. The sequence continues at coordinate 83,784 of NW_015388400.1, forward strand.
TCCAACCCCCTGCTCATAGGAATAGAGCTGAGAGGGACCTTGGAGGTCTTCTAGTCCAACCCCTTGCTCATCAGAATAGAGCTGGGAGGGACCTTGGAGGTCTTCTAGTCCAACCCCTTGCTCATCAGAATAGAGCTGGGGGGACCTTAGAGGTCTTCTAGTCCAACCCCCTGCTCATCAGAATAGAGCTGGGGGGACTTTGGAGGTCTTCTAGTCCAACCCCCTGCTCATCAGAATAGAGCTGGGAGGGACCTTGGAGGTCTTCTAGTCCAACCCCCTGCTCATCAGAATAGAGCTGGGAGGGACCTTGGAGGTCTTCTAGTCCAGTGGTTCTCAACCTTTTTAATGCCGCGACCCCAACCGGTCGTAAGTCGAGGACTAAACTGGTCGTAAGTTGAGGACTAAACCGGTCATAAGTTGAGGACTAAACCGGTCGTAAGTCGAGGACTACCCAACCAGTCGTAAGTCGAGGACTTTCCCTGCCTGGGAGTGCCATGCATGCGTGGTTCCGCCCCCTGCGCTGGCCGAGGCGTAGCTGGCAAGCGGCAGAGACGGAGCAGGCCGACCACCAGCTGGCCCAGCCCAAGGGAGGTAAGGCACCCGCCGGAAAAGGGGGGAAAAATGGCAGACAAAAAAAATGGCGGACAAAAAAATGGCGGACAGCCTTAGTTGGCGACCCCCATGAAATGGTTGATCGACCCCAAATGGGGTCCCGACCCACAGGTTGAGAACCACTGTTCTAGTCCAACCCCTTGCTCATCAGAATAGAGCTGGGAGGGACCTTGGAGGTCTTCTAGTCCAACCCCTTGCTCATCAGAATAGATCTGGGAGGGATCTTGGAGGTCTTCTAGTCCAACCCCCTGCTCATCAGAATAGATCTGGGAGGGATCTTGGAGGTCTTCTAGTCTGACCCCTTGCTTATGAGAATAGAGCTGGGAGGGACCTTGGAGGTCTTCTAGTCCAACCCCCTGCTCATCAGAATAGAGCTGGGAGGGACCTTGGAGGTCTTCTAGTCTGACCTTCCTGCTCAAGCAGGTGACCCCATACCATTTCAGACAGCGGGCTGTCCAGGTTTTTTAAAAAAAAACCTCCAGCGATGAGGCACCCACAACTTCTGAAGGCAAGTTAATTTGTCCTCCCTGTTAGGAAGATTCTCCTTTTTACAATGTCTTTTTTTTCCTCTCCCCCTTCTGGACTTTGAGAGAAGAAGGAGGGGGGGGGAAGAGAGCAAAGCTAGAAGTTCCTCTAGTCTTGGCAAATCACGAGGCCTTTTTTTTTCCTCCTTTTTTTTTTCATTTTGTAACATCAAAGCCAGTTCTGCTCCTTTGATGTCCCTGCATGCTGTTTAAGGTAAAGCATGAGTGAAGAAATGGCAATCTGAAAGGTGTCCGTGTAGTTTATGCTGAACACTGAAGAGGACTTATAGATAAAAGACGAACACGAGGGCTGATAATGAATGTCCAACAAGGAGGTGTGCATATCTAAAAGGCGGCACTCAGCTGGAGAATCGCTCGGCAAACCTTAAAACTCTACTTAGTCCAAGTTTAAGAGATTAAAAAGTTTGCTTTTTTTTTTTTTAACGTAATGAAAGGCGACGTAAAGGTAAGCCGTGCAATTTCTTGTTTGGTAATGCAAAACAACAACAATGACAACAACGACAAACTTTTGCAACCTCCTGACAAGCAAAGTCAGTGGGGGAAACCAGATCCGCTTAATGACCGGGTTACTAATTTAACAACTAGGGCGTTTCACTTAACAGCTGGGGCAAGAAAAGTGGTAAACTGGGGCAAAACTCAACAAATGTCTCACTTAACGACAGAAATGTTGGGCTCCCTTGTGGTCGTAAGTCAATGACCTCTGTACAGGTAGTCCTCAGATTGTAACAGTTCGCTTAGTGACCATTCAAAGTTACAACGACACTGAGAAAAGGGACTTACGACCATTTTTCACACTTATGACCGTTGCAGCATCTCTACGGTCGCCTGATTTACATTCAGATGCTTGACACTGACTCACATTTATGACGGTTGCAGCGTCCCGGGGTCACGTGACCTGTGATCTTTTGTGATCTTCTGACAAGCCAGGTCAACGGGGAAGGCAAGTTCACTTAACGACGTGTTATTGATTTAACAACTGTAGTGATTTCCTCAACGAACAGGCTGAGAAAAGTCGTAAAATGGGGCAAAGTTCACTTAACAAACGTCTCACTGAGCAACATAAATTTGTGATCATGAATTGAGGACTGCCTGCACTGTAGTACATTCATGCCGCCCAGAGAATTCTGGGAGTTGAAGTCCACCCATCTTGAGGTAGCCAATGTTGAGATACATTGCTGTGATTGTGATAGCCTTCCTTTGATTTTCGTTTCGCCCAACTCCTCATTCACCCTGCCCTATCCCGGCTTTGGTCCCACTAAACTCTCCTTCAGTGGATCTCCTCCTCTGATCCCGCTTTCTAATTCTGCAAAGATATATATCCAAATTCAACTCCTGATATTGCTTCAGATCACCAGATCTCCCGATGACTCTAAATGGAATTTCAATAGCTCCTTGACTCGAACCTGCAGCCTTTGGCATTCTTGAAGCTCTGCCAGTTTTCTCCTAAATTATCATCACCCCAAAGAGATTTAACTTATCTTTAATAACTTGGAATAATGGGGGACTGTGCATTTTTTTTTCTCCCCCCGGGGTACATTTGTACACTGGCCTAATTATTCGGATGGTTAGGGAAATTCTTCCTGATGTTTAACCTTAATCAAGTTCTTTCTGGCTTCAAAGGGATCTTAAGGTAGATAAGAGGTAAGATGAAGGTGGGGCTGCTTTTTGGGGGATTGCTTGGCTGGCCCAAAGGAGAATTTTTGCCTGCCAGAGAAGAAATGCTCTTTCAAGAATCTCTTCTTGAGAACTTGAGATGCGGAATGAGTCACAGAAGGAAGAGGAGCAGCTCTTAGAGAAAGGAACAGAGGTATCATTTCTTCTTTGGCTTTTTATACTTGAGATCTGAGGCTTCAGCCTGTGAAAAGATAAAAATAAAACTGGAAAGGATGCCCATTTGAGACTTTGAACCCTCGTTCTTGTCTTTTATCCTTTTTTAAATTTTATTTTGATCCTTAATTCAGGAGGGCCGAACTGAAGGGTGAGGGAAATGCCAAACTTACATGACATGACCTATGACATAATATATATATAACGTTTTTTCCCGGACAGACCGGTTTGACTGCTAATACTGCAGTTCTACTTATAATCACTTTTGCCTTGCAGCCCCCCAAACTAGGGGCGCTAAGCAGGCTCAAGTTCCTACTGTGATACATTACAAATTCAAATTTCTTTTTTTGTTGACAAAGAGTTAAAGAGTTAAATGGGAGACTAGAATATGTATTTCGAGCTTATTTTGCTCTCATCAGGGTATGGCTAGCTGGTGAGAGCAAAATAAGCTCAAAAAAGCTATTCTAGTCTCCCATTTAACTCTTTTAACTCTTTGTCAACAAAAAAAGACAAAAAAACAAAACAAAGACAAAGCAATGCATTCAGACCCCAATTTGGGATAAGGATCAACCAGCATTTCAAGGAGATCGAACATGATCTCCAAATCTCTGGGAAGAGCAGAATATGGGTAGTTCCCAAGTAAACACCTCATTTAGTGACTGTCCAAAGTCTTCTCACTGTTTCCCACACTTATGACTGTTGCAGCATCCCAGGATCATGGGATGACAATTCAGATGCTTAGCAACTGACTCATATTTATGATGGTCACAGAGTCCCGGGATCCCCTTTTGTGGATCTTCTGACAAGCGAACTCAGTGAGGAAGCCATATTCATTTAACAACCTTGCCGCTAACTTAACTGCTGTGATTAACAATTGCGGCAAGAAAGGTCGTAGAATGGGGCAAAACTCACTTAACAAACGTCTCGCTTAGCAATAGAAATGTTGGGCTCAAATTGTGGTCATAAACTGAGGACCACCTATACCTTAGATAAGCGGGGGGGCAGTCTTAGTGCTACAGATAGAGCTTAAGATCAGAGGTCCCCAACCTTTTGGGCAACAGGGACTGGTTCTGTGGAGAGAGGTTTTTCCACGGACCGGAAGGTGCGTGGTTTTGTGTGCTGCCTGCATCCTGTGGATGGGGCTTTTCTTATTTATGTGGACCGGTTGCTGACATGCCCAGTACCGGTCCATGGACTGGGGGTTGGGTACCCCTGCTTTAGATGATATCCCACAGTTCTCATCCTATTTTCAGAGCCATCCTGCAAGATTCCTGATGGCTTACGCATGTAAAAGCAAGAAACAATGGTCAAAGAACAAGATGAAAGACATCTGGGGGAAAATAAACAACCCATAATAAATAAAAAGGCCGGCCTGACACCCAGTTGACCAAAAGGCTTGGGAAAACAAATTATCAGCACCTTTCTGAACATCAGGAGGGTAGGAACCATATGGTTCTTGGGGGTATGCCATTCCAGAGGGCAAACACTGTGACAAAGAAAGCTAGTGTCGCTTAGCTTCTGTTATTTTTTTTTTTTTAAATTAATTGAAAGGGCCTGAAACAGAATAGTCAGAATGGGCAGAAATGATCAGAGATAGCCAGTCCCTCAGATAACCAGGCCCTACACCAGGAAGGGTTTCAGAGGTGGTAACCAGTATCTTGAGCAGAACAGAATAACAAGAGTTGGAAGAGAACTCGGAGGTCTTCCAGTCCAATCCCCTACTCAAGCAGGAAGCCCTATACCATCTCTTCTTCAAAGCCTCCAGTGATGGAGCACCCACAACTTCTGGAGGCAACTCGTTCCACTGATTAATTGTTCTCCCTGTCAGGAAATTTCTCCTTAGATCCAGGTTGCTTCTCTCCTTGATTAGTTTCCATCCATTGCTTCTTGTCCTGCCTTCAGATGCTTTGGAGAAGAGGTTGACTCCCTCTTCTTTGTGGCAGCCCCTCAAATATTGGAAGACTGCTATCATGTCACTGAAGGTTTTTAAGAAAAGACTGGATAGTCATTTGTCCTGAATGGAATACGGTCTCCTGCTTGAGCAGGGGGTTAGACTAGAAGACCTCCAAGGTCCCTTCCAACTCTATTATTGTGTATTTGATTCTCTATTTGCCACATCCCCATTTTAAATCAAAAGCATCTAAATTCCACTTCTTTTTCTAAGTACACCAGGAAAGGTAGAGAATTTTGGGTACCAGAAAAGGAGATTTCCAATGTAGCTCAAGGATTGTGTCATGGTTCCGAAAGAAGAAGCTCTTCAAAGAACTTTGAGGCATTGTTTACCTTAAATAATCTTTAATTGCAATATAGCTTCAGGCAGGTACATAGAGAAGCCAAAATCTGAATTCTCCTCTCCCAAACACACAATATTTAAGCATAACTCACTCCTTCATTTAACAGTCATTAATCACATTCTCCAATTAGTTTGAAGTGTGAACTTTCTCTCTCCGTTATCTCCTCTTGTTACAACTGACCTTGAAAAATACCCTACTGAAATATTGTTATGGCTAACTCGTCCCCAAGTACATTCTTCCCCCCTCCCTTCCATCACTATCTAATTTTAACTCTAAAAGTAATACACAGGTTAAATAGAAAATGTCTGCATCTTCATATTTTGTCAAGCAAGAACATCCGATGTTAGCAGCATTGACAGATTGATTCTTAGAGGTGCTGAACAGATATTTTATCTCTGGACCTTGACTCTTCCCAAGAAAGGCCAAACAGAAAACTTCCTTTCTATCAACAACCCTTCTTGTCTGGACTGGATCAAAGAAAGATTCCCCCCCCCCCAGAAGTGGAGTTTTTCCTCTTTCTTTTCTCTCACTCTGTTCAAAACTGGGCCTTTTGTTTCCTCCCTGCTTTTCCTGACACAAAAGGAAGACGGTTCTTCCTGCATGCCAACCCTGTTTCAATTCCTCCTTCTGAAATGCTATTGCTGGGTCTAATTAGTTACTCTATTTTTTTATTTTTTTAAAAAAAATCATCCATCAGATTGTTGCTGAGAAGTTGAGAAAGAAAGAAAGAGAAGCCATGAGATGCCTTGCTTATCTAATAGGGTTCCAAATATTTGCAGGGAAATATAACTATTGAATAAGATCTGCTTTCAAGTGTCAAGTCCTTAGCATGTCAGCTAAGGAAAAACTCCTGACAGGTATTAGGTGAAGAATAAGCATTGTCTGACAAGGGTGGTGGCAGCAAAAAGGAAAAAAAATGCATCAAAATGGAGGAGGAGGGGAGGAGGAGGAGGAGGAGAGAGGAGGGGAAGAAATTAATCCTTTTTTTAAAAAAGTAGGAAACTTTTACTTCTCCATCCTAGCTTTGGAAGAATTTCAGCTTTGCAACTTGACTATTTGCTATTATTCCCCCACCCTCCATATATATGCCCCCCACTCTGTTGCTAGGATAACAGCCTGGTTAATAATAATAATAATAATAATAATAATAATAATAATAATAATAATAATAATAATAATAATAATAATAACAACAACAACAACAACAACAACAATAATAATAATAATAATAATAATAATAATGTTGGAAGGGACCTTGGAGGTCACCTAGTCCAACTCCCTGCTCAGGCAGGAAACCCTATACCATTTCAGACAAATGGCTGTCCAGTTTCTTCTTAAAAACTTCCAGTGTTAGAGCATTCACCACTTCTGGAGGCAGGTTGTTCCACTGGTTAATTGTTCTAACTGTCAGGAAGTTTCTCCTTAGTTCTTGGTTGCTTCTCTCCTTGATTAGTTTCCACCCATTGCTTCTCGTCCTGCCTTCTGGTGCTTTGGAGAATAGCTTGACTCCCTCTTCTTTGGGGCAGCCCCTGAGATATTGGAACACTGCTATCATGTCCCCCCTCGTCCTTCTCTTCATTAGACTAGACATACCCAATTCCAGCAGCCGTTCCTTATATGTTTTAGCCTCCAGTAAACAAATGCAGCTCATTAAATGGTTTCCAAATTAACAGCCCAATTTGGGACCAGTCCTCAAATTGCTGTCCTTTTGTGCCAACGGTTACAAGGAGGCGATGCTAGGATGCAATGCGGCTTTTCTTCTGTGGCAGAAAGTGTCTCGGATGCTCAATGGAGCGTGGCTGTGCAGAACCCAGGGACAACGTGGCTTGGGTGAGACTTCTCTTTGGTTTCTGGTCAATGTTCAAGACAGTGTTTGCACAGTTTAGCCTCCCTTAAACCAAGAATAGAAACCGAGGACCATGGGTGGTTAACAGCCTCCAAGGGTCCCCTGAGATCCTAGCCAAATTCCCAAGGAGACAGATTAAGCCAATTAAGAGTGAAGGTAATAATAATAATAATAATAATAATAATAATAATAATAATAATAATAATAATAATAATAATAATAATAATAATAATAATAATAATAATAATATTTTGCGGTCACAGACCAAAATGCAAGTGCAACAAAAGAAAACACAAGAAAAATATAATCACAAACAATTAAACACTAGAAGCCCTGGCTAAAGGGAATTACAACGTTCTCCTCTAATAGTTACAGCTCTTAAAAGAAATTTAGAAACTTGAGTAGTAATATAGGAGGAGCCATCCCCTAAACAATATAAGACCAAATTACTAACATTAGAACCCGAGGGATCAATTCCAAGGAGAGACAGTAATTTAATTCTGCCTGTGTTATACATAGGGCAGTATGATAAGACATGCTCCACAGTTTCAACTTCAGCCCTATCACAGGGCATAGTCGCTCACTAAACAGGAGCCTCTTAAATCGCCCGTCGAGTAGTGCTGAGGGCAAGACATTGAAATGGGCCAGGGAAAAGACTCTTCTATACTTGGGGATGGTTAAGAGTATAGAAATATGAAGCCACCCTCAATCCATAATTATTAGAATGGCTGAAGATCAAAGGGGAGCAGGTTTTGTTGGAAGAGTGAAGGTTGACTTTTGAAGGCCAGATATGTTTAGAAGAAAGAAGAACAAAAATGTCCTTGATGGTGGTAGAAAGAATGGTGGTTACCTTACCCAACAGATAAAGGTAAAGGTTTCCTCCATCCAGTTGTGTTTGATTATAGGGGGCACTGCTCATCTCGGTTTCCTAGGTGAGGGGGGCCAGTATTGTCCGAAGACGTTTCCGTGGCCATGTGGCCAGCATGATGATATCCTGAGGAGCACGGAATGAATGCTGTTACCTTCCCACCAAAATGGTACCTATTTATCTACTCGCACTTGCACGCTTTCGAATTGCTACGGTAGGTTGGCAGGAACCCTGCCCACCATTTCATTTCATAATGCAGGCGTAGATGAGAGAAGAGAGGGCCATCTACAGATCCAGGATGGAGTAGCACGGCCAGGTAGGGTTGGAAGAAAGCCTGTCTGAAGGATTGCTGGTCAGGATCAGCCACCATGGATCAAATGGACGGAGAAATTGCTTCCCTACTTTGCTAAGAAGCCTGTGGTCTGACATTCTTAAAAAAGATAGAATTCAACATGCTGGCAATATATAGATCCCGATAAGGTATGCATAGGGATAGAATTCCTTTGAAGTTTAGCTTAGCTAAAAACAAACAAGTCTGAATTGTGTTGCCCCTTTGAAAAAGGGGAGGGGGGGAGGAAGAAAAAAATGAGAGTTGGTGGGAGATAACAGGGGGGGTTAGTATCTGCCGTTCGGGAGGAAAATAAGAAATGGCTGCTTAGAAAATAAAATAAAAATCAAAGTCTTTGCTACAAACAGCATGTCTACATCAGAATAAAGTCTGGCACAGGGAGAATGGGAGGGGGGAAGGTCTTTAGATGTGAGGGATTATGAAAGAGCGAATATAATTTGCAGATAAAATGCAAGTGATTAAGTTAATGAAGGATAATTTTGCCAGTTTGAAAACTATAATTAATAGGAATTAATTGTTTATTTGGAAACTTAGCAGAGCTCTGCTAATACTAATAATAAGAGAGGAAGAACATCAAACGGGATGCCATTGAAAGCTTGTATAATGAAGAAATGATCCAGATGTTCATAAAAGCTTATAAAGCACTTTTTTTATATAAGAGAGAGAGAGAGAGAGATGGAGCATGTATCAAGAACTCAGATGATAAAAAGATGTTACTTGCTGTTCTGCTCTTCTTTTAAACACATCCTTTCTGAAATAATGATTATCATTTATACTTTCATCTTAAGTTAAATAGCATATGGCTTTGCCTGATTAAAACCCCCTCCTGATATTTAATCAGCATCTTAGTATCACGTTTCTAATGGAGGCTGCTGTTGCCCTGCTGATAATAGAAGCTTTTTAAGCAACATCTAAAGTCTCTGGATCAGAGCTTCTGGCTAGAGAGAGCCTTTGAGCTTCTCCTTATGGAGGAACTGCAGAAATATCTCTTGCTGGTTTGTGGGTTTTAGGGACAACTTCAGTAGAGTTGAAAAACGCATTTGCTTCAAACTTTCCGCTCAAACAAAGGGTCCATTTCTCCACCCTTTCCTTTATATCATGGATTTCAAATATTAACCCAGGACATATTGGACCACCAGCTAGCCCACCCCATCTTAAACCAGCTGGTTGCGGAAGCCCATCTGGGTGAGCTAGGATGAACCTTGAAAATCAGATAATTTCATCATGGCTGTGCTTTACAACCATCATCTATGGAGGTGATCAAAAAGAGTTTGGTCCCTCTATATACAGTATTTGCCCTGCCCATATTGATGGGGGAAGAAGTTTTCTCCCTTGCTTGAGGGACCATATCCCATCCTCTCTAACAGCCAAGACCCAGGTAAGCAGGGATTAACACCAGACAAACAATCCAGGTGGAAACAATACCCAAATCAAAGAACTACTAGGACGAAAACCACCTGCTCCCACCCACATTGGCAGGGTAAGCTACTGTGTACAAATTGGGAGCAAATCCCAGGATCACTAACATTGATGCTAGTGAAAAAATGTTAGTAGCATTGATGTTACTGGTGAAGCGGGCACAGCAGCGCCTGCATTTTCTGTGTCGCATGAGAAAAACACATCTTCCTTCCCCTGTCCTGACCACTTTCTACAGGGGGACGATCGAGAGCATCCTGTCATACAGCATCACGGTCTGGTTTGGAGGCATCACTGCTTCAGACAGGAAGGCGGTGCAGAGAGTGGTGAGGACGGCTGAAAAGATCATTGGCAGTTCCCTCCCTTTCATTCAGGACATAGCACAGAAGCGTTGCTTGAGCAGGGTCCGTAAGATTATCTGGGATACTACACATCCTCTTCACGACCTGTTTTCCTTGTTACCTTCTGGGAGGAGGGGGCTTCGTGGTATCCGAAGCAGAACATCCAGATTCAGCCAGAGTTTCATCCCATACAGCATTAACCTTGCGAACTCTCAAACTTCCTCCTTCCGTTATGTATTCAAGATGGACAGAATTTAATATTTATTTGAAATTTAGTTGCCAGCATGCGTGCCCACAGAGAGGGCTCTGAGTGCTGCCTCTGGCACACGTGCCATAGGTTCGCCACCACTGTCCTATGTTCTGTGTTACCTATGCAACACTAATGAAGAACAGCTAAGCTCAGAGGGCACCAAGGATGCCACCATTCAACGCTGAGCTGCGAATATTCTTTTTCTATGAATACTTAACCGTTTCTTGCCATCGGTCATGCTGGCCAGGAATAGAAATCTACAACATCTGAAATGTTATCTTAGTCCTCTTGCAAGGAATAATAAAGACTTGGACTCTTCCAGGGTCTCTCAGCCTTTCTCTCTCATTGTTCTATTTTGCTTGCTTTTTTTAAAAAAAAAATAGCAAGCAAATGTGTAAAATCACACCCCCCCTTCAGATCAGCAGCAGAAAAGGGGGAGCAAGCGACAGTATCCTCAAGGTATTTCCTGACAGCTGCCCAAACAAAATGCAACACATTTCTCTTTTTCTTTTCTTTGCCTTCCTCTCTGCTCCCCCCTCCGCTTTTTCGTTGCAAACATCAGAGAAAAAGCTGCAGATAAACTGATGAACATTTGGGATTGCTGCGTCTTTCTTTTGGAGGCTTCACCATTTGTTTCTTTCCTAGCATTAAAAAGCATTAAAATATCAGGTAACCTCTTTTGGATGGCCTTCTTTCCCCGGAAGGGTAATAATGATAGTAATAGAAAGCTTGGGGAGGTCTCAGGTTAACTAAACTATGTTTTTGGAGGTGAAGAATGGGGATATGGTGAGGTACCCTTACTAAACAAAGCAGTGACACCTAGCAAAGCAGTTGTGGTTCCTTTAGTGCTAACACGTTAGTCATTTGTACACTTGCTTTGATGAGGTGACATTGGCTTCTCCTTCCGGTTTATAATTCAGAGCTAATTGTGGGGTCCTTGGGAAGGATACTCTTTTCTATCAGTAGAAGCGAATATTTGCAACTCAAGGCTGAACTGTGGGGTCCTTGGTGCTCTCTGAGCTTGGCTGTTTTCTTGCAGACATTTCAATACCCAAAATAGGTAACAGCAGGAGGAAGAGGAGGAGGAGGAGGAGGAGGAGGAGGAGGAGAAGGAGAAGGAGAAGGAGAAGGAGGAGGAGAAGGAGAAGGAGAAGGAGGAGGAGATCATCCTTGGTAGTCTCTGAGCTTGGTTGTTTTCTTGCAGACATTTCAATACCCTAAGTAGGTAACAGCAGGAGGAGGAAGAGGAGGAGGAAGAGGAGGAGGAGGATTTCATCCTTGGTGCTCTCTGAGTTGGTTGTTTTCTTGGAAATGTTTCATTAACCAACCAGATAACACCATCCATGAGCACTGATGATGTTCCCTAGTTGAGTCATAAAACATCTGTAAGCAAACCACCAAGCTCAGAGGGCACAAGGATCCCCCACCGTTACAAACATTCTCTTCTATTGGTCAGACTTAATTTCTGGTCATTATTTTGGGGCAGCCTTTTTCAAACTTGGCAACTTGGAGGTGTGTAGACTTGCCCATGTTGGGTGGGGGATTCTGGGAGTTGAAGTCCACACATCTTCAAATGGCCAAGTTTGAAAAACATTCTTTTAGGGTTTCAACAATCCAATTCAATTTGCAAGCTACTACTGGACCTCAGGGAGCTTCTGGGCTTTTAGTTAGAAGTTTCTTGCTTGCTGATCCACCCTCTTCCAGATAAAGGCAAGGGAAAGGTGATTTATGAATTGCCTTGCGTATTAAATTGAAAAGAAAGGCAGGATACAAATTAAATTAGTGAACTAAACATGCTACCCAACTCCATCTGTTGCACCAGCTGTAGTCTGTCTTATAGAAAAGAGAGATCTGACAGTCATTGCCTTATAACCTTCCAGATAGGAATACCATAATTTACACTGTGTGGTTTTTTTTTTCTCTTAAGAACATATTTTGGAAAGGTCATTTGTTTGAAACAATGTTTTCAAAGCATGATTCATATCACTGTTGGATGGAAGAA
>NW_015388400.1:96327-106672 GCF_001527695.2 Protobothrops mucrosquamatus
ACTCCATCTGTTGCACCAGCTGTAGTCTGTCTTATAGAAAAGAGAGATCTGACAGTCATTGCCTTATAACCTTCCAGATAGGAATACCATAATTTACACTGTGTGGTTTTTTTTTTCTCTTAAGAACATATTTTGGAAAGGTCATTTGTTTGAAACAATGTTTTCAAAGCATGATTCATATCACTGTTGGATGGAAGAATTACTCCCAAGCTACAGATTTGTTTTAAAATCTTTGGGGCAGCCATAGAACTCCAGACATTCTAGAGTAGAAGTTACCAGAGAGTTATATTTTTAATTTACCCCCTCCCCCACCAACCCCAAGTTATTAAATGCCATGGGGTTCATTTAAATTAAGTATAGTTATGACTTTTAATTACGACAAATCAACAATGTGGTGCAGACTTTTACCTAAATTCGTGTACTCCACGATTCCGTGGAGATCTACTTTAATCAGCAATGGTATCTTTCCACTGAAATCTAGAATCTGATCTGTAAGTAGATATAGAACATAGACTAAAGAACATAGAATAATAATAGGGTTGGAAGGTACATTGGAGGTCATCTAGTCCAACCCCCTGCTCAGGCAGGAAACCCTATACCATTTCAGACAAATGGCCGTCTAGTCTCTTCTTAAAAACCTCCAGTGTTGGAGCATTCACCGCTTCTGGAGGCAGGTTGTTCCACTGGTTAATTGTTCTAACAGTCAGGAAATTTCTCCTTAATTCTAGGTTGCTTCTCTCCTTGATGAGTTTCCATCCGCTGCTTCTTGTCCTGTTTCCAGGTGCTTTGGAGAATAGCTTGACTGCCTCTTCTTTGTGGCAGCTCTTGAGATATTGGAACGCTGTTATCATGTCACCCTTAGTCCTTCTCTTTGTTAGACTAGACATATACCTAGTTCTCTCAGTTGTTCATCACACGGTTTAGCCTCCAGATCCTTTATCATCTTTGTTGCTCTTCTCTGCACTCTTTATATGTATATTTATATATACATAATATATTTATATACTTTATGCACACCCCAGGCAATGTCTGGTGTTGAGTTTGGGGTATGCTTGCAGCCAACGATTGTGACATTTCCTTCCTATCCCGCATCAAGTGAAGAAGCTCTGGAGTTCTACAACCAATGTTATCTCTAGGTCCCCAAGCCCTGTCCCACCAGCCCAGAAAAAAAATATATCCCCCTTTTTTTGTTGTTACTGTCTTATCAACTTCAATAAAATCTGGCAAGAGATCGTAGCCTGCAATTGAAAAAGAAAAAGAATATAGCGCAGAACTGTAATAGGAAAATAATAGCTTTTGCAGAAAAAAATCTCGTATTTTCCAGAACCTCGTGGGGACATAAACTGTTGAAAAGAATCCTTTTAAATTCTTCCTTCCTTCCTTCCTTCCTTCCTTCCTTCCTTCCTTCCTTCCTTCCTTCCTTCCTTCCTTCCTTCCTTCCTTCCTTCCTTCCTTCCTTCCTTCCCTCCCTTTTGTGCAGAACAAGACTATAGTCCGTGCTGTAGATTTGTTGTCACCTGGAAAGGAATCCTGTGAAGTGGGTCAGTGTTGTTATTACAACAGATGGAAATTTGTTTGGGAAGAAATGCGGTTTGGGGGAAAGAGTTATTCAGAACTGGCAGGCTTGCGGATGAAAAGAGATCTTTCTGGGGGGAAAAATCTTCCTTCTTTCTTTTTTAAAGAATGCTGGAACAGCATTTATATGCCTTGTGAAACCAGTGACAAAGGCCAAAAAACAACACCATTGAGTGGAGATGCTTTATTATTATTTTTAAATAGTTAATAACGAAGTGAAACCCTTTCCAGCGTGTATTGGTGGTGCTTCAGAAGACAAATGGACAGGAGAGCTGTGGAAAGACACCAGAGTGGAAATAAAATATTCATTTGCAATGGACTGACTGCCCACTCATTACCAGCAACGTGCTTCAACTCGTATCTCTTGTAGAAAGAACAAGTGCGGTTAAAGATGAGAACTTGTTGGTGCCAGTGTTTCATTGTGGTTAGAGTTCATCACTAGAGCTTGGAGATTAAATATCCAGCTAACCATAAAGCCCACCCAAGAGACTTTGGACTAGTCCCTCTCCAACTGAGTTCACACGTTGCACTAATTATAATGTGGTTTCTGTTGGGCTTAAGGCACTTCCAGACAGCGCTGATCTGTGTCCCTGGTTCTCAAGCCATCGATAAACCTCAACAGTTGAATTGATCGGCCTTCCGCTTGGCTTTTGCGGCAAAAAGCCGGATGTGGACCGTGTGCCAATTCTTGCTTCTCATCCAACATCCACAGCTTTTTTCTTTCTTTCTTGTTAGGGCATTATGGGTAGGGGTAGGAAATCAGGGCTAAAATCTAGCAACTGCTAGATGTCAATAAGAATTTTCATTTCTTGGTACAAGTAGATAAGTTGATAAGATGAGGTGAGGTGAGATTTTGAAGAAGCTTCAAGGAAAAAAAGAGGCTAAACATATAAGGAATGGTTGCTGGAATTGGGTATGTCTAGTTTAATGAAGAGAAGGACGAGGGGGGACATGATAGCATTGTTCCAATATCTCAGGGGCTGCCACAAAGAAGAGGGAGTCAAGCTATTCTCCAAAGCGCTTGAAGGCAGGACAAGAAGCAACGGATGGAAACTAATCAAGGAGAGAAGCAACCTAGAACTAAGGAGAAAATTCCTGACAGTTAGAACAATTAACCAGTGGAACAACCTGCCTCCAGAAGCGGTGAATGCTCCAACACTGGAAGTTTTTAAGAAGAGACTGGACAGCCATTTGTCCGAAATGGTATAGTGTTTCCTGCCTGAGCAGGGGGTTGGACTAGATGACCTCCAAGGTCCCTTCCAACTTTATTATTATTGTTGTTGTTGTTGTTGTTGTTGTTGTTGTTGTTGTTATTATTATTATTATTATTATTATTATTATTATTATTATTATTATTATTATATTAATAAAAAAGAGAACCAGGAAAGTCTAGTTGCCTTTTGGAAAAGCACCTTTGGGACAACCATGACTTGGATGATTGAGACTCTCCACTGACACCCATGACTTAAACTAACTCCATCTTTCCATAATGGCTATTTGATGGATGCCAGCATGCGGCCGTAACTTAGCTACCCGTGGCTGAAGCTTATAGAGCTGTTAGCAGTCATAGGTCGATCCCAGATCTAGGTAAAAAGTAGACATTGTGTTCTGTCCTTGTCATCATTATCCCCATTGTTACCATCACCCTTTCCCCCTGACAGGTCTCCGGGAACTACCGTACCTCTCAGCTTACACTCCAGTTTTGTTGAGTTTCTCCATGACAGGGCATAAATTCAACTCTGTCTTTCAACCCAGGCCCTTTGTTGTTTCCAAACAAACGAAACCGGCACCTGCCAGTTCTGCAGGCCTTACCAAGTTCTTGATAGCTTAGACAGGGCATGACACTGTGCTTGTGTTTTCAGCTGTCACTGGGACAGGGGTAGTTTTATTAATATTATTATTTTGACAGTTATTTTTCTTCTGGTTTTTTTTTAAACAGCACCATTTCTTGCTTGACAGCTGAAATAAGGCTTTTTTTTTTCCCCAACAGCATTTAAATAGCATTTAATTGGAGTCAGGGTTTACCCTGAAATCGGAAGACTGTCACACAAAGGAAACACAGCCAGACTGCACATAATGTGGCTTGTTTTGACTTAGTACGGTGTATGAATCTAGCCAATGAGTGATTTAGGCTGGAGTCAAGGTATATTCAATATACCAGAGGTCCCCAACGTTTTGGGCACCAGGGACCGGTTCCATGGAGAGAGGTTTTTCCATGGATTGGAGGGTGCGTGGTTTTGTGTGCTGCCTCCATCCCGCAGATGGGGCTTTGCTTGTTTGTGAGGACCGGTTACTGGCATGGCGTGGCCCAGTATTGGGCCACAGACCACGGGTTGGGGACCCCTTCAATATACAACCCTAGGCTGAGTTAACACAGTTCACTAAGCTGTGATCTAAATTGTACAGTGATTAGATTCTGATGCTACCATGTGGTCTAGACCAAACTGGCTCTCTTTATGGTGTAGAAAGTTTGAGGGCCACCAAAAGGCTGGGACATTTTGTTGGTTATATGAAGGAGGCTGCAGTGCTTAGTCATGGACGGCGCAATGTCCCCCTGGAATGTCTCAAATTGCTCTTTGCATTGTGACTAAATGTTGCCCACTTGCCGTAGGGAAGAAATAAAAGAAATCAGTCCNTTCCAGGTTCAAAAGCCTTCTATCACCAGCAGCAAACGTGGATCATTATCCCATTATCACTCAGTGATCAATGTATAACTTTACCTTCGGAAATAATTTTCCAGAACTTGGGTTTCCCAGGCACACTCTTGGCTATGCTTTGAATTAGGTCTGTGACTCATTTTAACAAGTTAGCTGATATTAATCCCACATCCCTGTGTAATCTCTCCCCCCCACACACACACTCACACTTTTCTCTAGGTCAGTGATGGCGAACCTTTTAGAGACCGAGTACCCAAACTGCAACCCAAAACCCACTTATGTATAGTCGGGTGCCAGGTGGGCGTGGCCCATTGGGTGGGTGTGGCCCATTGGGTGGGCGTGGCCGCAGTGCTAACGGCAGATTGGGTGGGACTAAAAAGTTCAATCAATCAATTCCAACTTTGCGAGATCTTTTTTTTCCCGCGAGAAGTTGAAATTGATTGATTGATTGAACCTTTTTTTTTTTTAACGCGGCGGCGGAGGCCTAAAGTGAAAAGGTTTTATAAAACCCAGCTGAAGGCCTAGAACTGGGGCGATGGCGCGCATGCCCACAGAGAGGGCTCTGAGTGCCACCTCTGGCACCCGTGCCATAAGTTCGCCACCACGGCTCTAGGTTGATATAAGAACCTGGAGACCCTTTTGACCGAAAGGCTTGATGATTGTTTGAAGAACTGGCACACAACGGGAGGAGGCAGTTGTAGGACTTTACACATCCTCCCGTTAAAACGGTTTCTAAAAGACCGCAGTCAGAGGGGCTGGAGAGGGAAGCCCATCTCTTTCTCAGATGGTCAACGTGCATTCCCTAGAAAAGCAAAGCCTTCAAACTAGGCATGTCAAACTGCTGGCCGGCCGGCCAGATGCGTCACACCGAAACCGCGCCCACCCCATTGCCGGCAATGGGGGAAAAGTCGCAATACGTCGCCCGACGTCACGTGATGTTGCGAGTTTGACATGCCTGCCTTAAACTGTTACAGATAATCGTTGGTTTACAACCATTCATTTAGTGACTGTTCAAAGTTACAACGGCACTGGAAAAAAAATGACTTATGACTCTTTTTTGCGCTTTCGACCGTTGCAGCATCCTCATGGTCACGTGATCAAAATTCAGACGCTTGGCAACTGACTCGTATTTATGACGGTTGCAGTGTCCGGGGTCATGTGATCCCCTTTTGTGACTTTCTGACAAGCAAACTCAACGGGGAAGTCAGATTTACCTAACAATTGTGTTAGTAACTTAATAACTGCAGTGATTCTCTCTCTCTCTCTCTCTCTCTTTTCCTTCTTTCTTTCTTTCTTTCTTTCTTTCTTTCTTTCTTTCTTTCTTTCTTTCTTTCTTTCTTTCTTTCTTTCTTTCCTTCCTTCCTTCCTTCCTTCCTTCCTTCCTTCCTTCCTTCCTTTCTTCCTTCCTTCTTTCCTTCCTTTCTTCTCTTTCTTTCTTCCTTCTTTCCTTCCTTTCTTCTCTTTCTTTCTTTCTTTCTTTCTTTCTTTTTTCTTCCTTCCTTCCTTCCTTCCTTTCTTTCTTTCTTTCTTTCTTTCTTTCTTTCTTTCTTTCTTTCTTTCTTTCTTTCTTTCTTCTTTTTCTGAGTTTTCTCCCCCCCCCACTTGGCCCTCCTAAAACCCCTTTTTCATTCCTTCTTCCTCCTTTCATTTCTGTAGGACTTGACTCTCTTATGTTTTTGAGGTACCCACGGCAGTCGCTTTGCCGAACTCCCACTGTGCAAATTGCCCTTCAGAGAGAAAGATCTTCCTGTCAGTAGCTTATAAGAGGTGCCAGCAGCAGCAGCAGCTAAGGAGATTTGAAAAAACCAGGAGCTCACAAATCAGCAGGCATCTGCCTGCAGTTCTGGATCCACCCCTGGAATTAGTTCCTATCTTGTATCAAACGCATCCGTTCCTCCTTTCTTTGAAAGCATGCAAACGAATGCGGTGGCCTAAAGGCAATGTTTGAGGTTCAAAGACACATTGGTGGAATTTGGCTTCCTCGGAAAATACATATAAAGCTGCCAAAGTTGCATTTCACTCTTAACTTGCTCTTTAAATCGTTAAAAACAAAGAAGCAAACTATGAAGGTCTGTGAGACCTTTTTCCTACCTAAAGTGAAGCAACTTTGTTCCTCTGCCATGCCCCACCTCGGTCTTTTTCTCCTGTTGTGTGGTACTTCCACTGGACTCACACAGTACAACAAGCCATTGTTGGTTTTGCTTAGTTTATTGAATAAATTACAACCAGCTAGATTGGCACAAAGTGCTAAGCCCAGATCTAACGTGATCAACAAAATCTCATTAAATGTACTTAGACTGATGTGGGATGCCCTGTAGAAGGAACATAAAACATAGAATAACAGAGATGGAAGGGACTTTGGAGGTCTTCTAGTCTAACCTCTTGCTTGAGCAGGAAATCCTATACCACTTCAGACAAATGGCTGTCCAGTCTCTTCTTGAAAGCCTCCAGTGATGCAGCACCCACAACTTCTGAAGGCAATCCATTCTACTGGTTAATTGTTCCCACTGTCTGGAAATTTCTCCCCAGTTCTAGGCTGTTTCTCTCCTTGGTTAGTTTCCATCCGTTGCTTCATGTCTTATCTTTTACTGCTTTGGAAAATAGTTTGACCCCCTCGACTTTGTAGGCTGGGTTTATGCAACATAGCAGCCAGATAATAGGCCTCATTACCACTGTTGATTTTCAGATGGGAGTGTAAATCCACTAATGGATCCACTTCCGATGCTGGGCATGTACATGTCTAGTTCCTCTCGGAACCAGGAACTGCAGTTTGCTTCAAATCATGCAATTATGATGGGAAGAAGCTAGGATCTGCCACATCCCCAAGCCAGGGAAAGTTGTTTTGGGAACGTTCAAGCAAGGATGTCATTTTGCTTTGTTTATGAGAATGCATTTCTGTATGGAAAAGTTCCATGGTATGTCAATTTAACCAAGTGAATTTTCCTTAACGCATACGGTAGATAAACAGACCATAGCTTAGGATGGTGAACAAGCTCCTTTGTAGGCTGGAGTCAAGCAAAGCCCTATATCAAAATGTGGTCTGCCTGTTTGTGACCTGATAGAAATCTAACTGTGGTTTGTTCTATAAACAATCTTTAAGCAGACAGACTTAGTTGGCACGTGAATGAATGTACAGTACAGTAAGAGAGCTCCAGAGGGAATGTATATGATCTTTAGATAAGGACTGCCCATTTCTTTTTCCAACTCTGTATATGAAGTTTACAAAATTAAGTGCCTTGTGTTGAAATTTGGACTTAGTGCTCTGCTCTTATCCCAAGCTCACTGGGAAAATGGAAGTGTTAAATCTGGCTATGGTCTGAGGTTTCTTCTCCCCTACATCTGTTCCCAATCCTTAGCCATTTGCTCTCTTCTGCTACTCTAATAGGTTTCCTTATATATAAAAAAAATCCCCCACATTTACTACAAAAGCCGTGCTTGTTATAATGAGCTTAAAATCTCTAATGGTTCTTCTTGCTCCAAATTGCTTCAACTTCTTCACTGCACCATATGAAGTTTGGGAGGAAGGGATTTCTGCTTAATATATCCTTTGAAAGGCTATTTGGTGAAAAGGGCTGGCTTGTCTCCTTTTTTTCTGCAATTAAAATGGGGAAAATCCATCGAAGGACTTCTTTATGGCCATAGGGGAAGAAAAAATGAAGCTGCTAGATTTGTGAGGTGAAACCACAGATGGCTATAGGTGGCAGCATAGTGTTGGCATGTCCTGAATCTCTTTGCTGCCATCTAGTGGGCACTCAAAATATTGCAGCCCAGCACAAGAGAGTATGAGGTCCTTGGTGCTCTCTGAGCTTGTTTTCTTGCAGACATTTCATTAGTCAAACTAGGTAACACCATCAGTGCTAGAAGGAAGCGCTAGAAGGGAGTGGGGGGGGGTCTGAAGGAGCTGAAGAGTTTGGGGACCCCTGATGGGTCTTCTGGACTGGAGTAACATCTCCTTTCTGCTATTAACCCCGGTTGCTTTCATAATAAAAGACGTTGCCTAATGAACGTTTTGTGAAATAAAAACCTTACACAAATATCACATCCTCAAGAACAAGTTTGGCCAAGGCTCCTATTGGGTTGTCATCTAGATCGGGGTTCCTTCCCCAAGTGCTCAGTATCAACCCCCAAAGTTGATGAGATTATCCCAGGACTCAATACTGTTTGCGTTATTCATGGTGCTATTCAAGTCGTATTTCTTAAATTATTTTCATAATGTCCCAAGGAGCAATCCGCAAGTTCATGCCGGCGTTTAAAGGAGCTGAAAAGTTTGGGGACCTCCTGATGGGACTTCCGGACTGGAGTAACGTCTCCTTTCTGCGGTTATCCCACTGCTTTTATTTCTCCTGCAAAAACCACCCCCCACCCTACAGTACTTGGCTTCCCAAGGGCCTTTGTACCTAGCACAGTGGTGGCGAACCTATGGCACACGTGCCAGAGGCGGCACTCAGAGCCCACTCTGTGGGCACGTGCACCATGCCCCGGAGATGGCAACTGTCCCTCTTCAACCAGCCGCCTGCGAACTCGCTGAGGTCCCACATGGCCGGATGCATCCCGGCACAGCTAGTTTCCCTCCCTCCTCCCGTCCCATCTCTCCTGGCCTCACATGCTCTCCTTTTCCCGGGCATGACCCACTGCATTGCCTCCTCAGCTGTCAGCCAGCCATCCAGCTCAGAGGCAGCTTCTTTCAACTGCTGGCGGCGGGCTGTGGAGCCCCAGAGTGCACCAGTCGAGGGGCCGGCAGGCTGTGGCTGCTGATGGACACTGTCGGCCCCCATGTGCTTGCTGGCCTCTGTGTGCGGGGGCCAATGGTGTCAGGCAGCAGCCACCCCGGCCCTTGCCTTGCCCCATGGCAATGGCACCCCCACCCTGCCTCACCTCACCCTGCAGGATGAGCCTCCTGCCCACTGCCCCACCTGCCAGAGACCCCCTGGACCTCCCCAACCCTGCCCAGCCCCCACAGGCATCCCTCCCCACACACAACATTGAGGTGACCATGCCCACCTTGGCCGCACCCACCCAATCTGCCATGACCACCACAGCCACGCCGACCTTGTGGGTCACGCCCACCTGGCACCCGGCAATAAATAAGTGGGTTTTGGGTTGCAGTTTGGGCACTCGGTCTCTAAAAGGTTCGCCACCACTGACCTAGCATTTTCTTTCTTTCCCCCCTTCCTCCCCTGAAAGATTTGATGATGCATTGTGATTTTTCCCACTCACCCTCCTTTTTTTTTTCCTACAGGGGTTTTATTAAGAAGGCTGGAGACAGTTCTCATTAGTCTCAGTGCCACCTTTTATCACTTATCAGAGGAACAAGCAAACGGAGAGCTGATTCCTTTGATCACGGCAAAAGGAGAAAGAGTATT
Source organism: Protobothrops mucrosquamatus (assembly GCF_001527695.2). Classification (NCBI taxonomy): domain Eukaryota; kingdom Metazoa; phylum Chordata; class Lepidosauria; order Squamata; family Viperidae; genus Protobothrops; species Protobothrops mucrosquamatus. Next base: position 105,923 of record NW_015388400.1, read on the forward strand.
AAAAACCCTATGAAGATCTGCTAAGTAGGAACCGGGAAAGACAGACTGAGGCATGTTTCAAAGAAAGGAACAGGGATTGAAAGTTGCCAGATTTGCTTGTACATATTAAAGGACCGTACACAAAGCAACATCTCCTACTGCTGCAGCCTTGCTGGCTTCTCCTTGCCTCTCCTCCTTTGCTTTAAATTTAATTTTTTTCTTTTTTGAAACAGGCAAACAAGAATTCATCCATGGGAAAGGCAGGTGATCAACGCTGGGGGGGGGAGAGGGGGGAGAAAGCTTGGGAGGTGGGCCCTTTCAGGGGAATTGGAAGATGCAAGTGGGGAAATGTCTGAGAAACAAAAAGAAGGAGAACGAGATTGGCACGTGAGATTGGGCTCCAGGGAGACAAAACCTCCCTGAAGTTCTTCCTTTGAGGAAAAGCTGAGGGGTTTTTTTTTGTTTTGTTTTGCAAAATTAATCACGGTATGCGGCCGGGTGACTTGAATGGATGTTCTCTACTTTTCTTCATACATCTACCCCATCCTTATCCGTGCCTTCAGGTCCATCAGGAGAAGCCAGCTCTGGGTGTCACCCACTAGGGACTGCCGTTGTAATGAGTAGAAGGAATAACCTTGAGGAACAGGTGGAAAAGCAACACTAATCTGGCAGGAATAGCCAACGCCCCAGAAGACAAGCTCCAGATCCAAAAAGATCTTGACAGACTTGAACAATGGGCCCTATCCAACAACATGAATTTTAATGTGGTGT
>NW_015388400.1:107429-159346 GCF_001527695.2 Protobothrops mucrosquamatus
GAGAAGCCAGCTCTGGGTGTCACCCACTAGGGACTGCCGTTGTAATGAGTAGAAGGAATAACCTTGAGGAACAGGTGGAAAAGCAACACTAATCTGGCAGGAATAGCCAACGCCCCAGAAGACAAGCTCCAGATCCAAAAAGATCTTGACAGACTTGAACAATGGGCCCTATCCAACAACATGAATTTTAATGTGGTGTTACAAGGTGTTACACCCAGTGCTTTTTTTGCAAACAAAAAAGGTGCCAGAACTCACACATGTCATACAACCCGCCTTGCCTACCCTACAAGGTTCCATCCAAAAAAAGGTGCCGGAACTCCGTTCTGGGCATTCTATGAGGGAAAAAAAAGCCCTGATTACACCTAAGAAGGAAAAATCAAAGGTACGAGTACAGTGTAGGCGAAACCTGGCTCAAAAACAGTAACTGTGAGAGGGACCTTGGAGTCCTAGTGGACGATCACTTAAACATGAGCCAGCAGTGTGCAGCGGCAGCCATAAAAGCTAATACAATCCTTGGTTGTATAAACAGAGGGATAGAGTCAAGATCATGTGAAGTGTTAATACCACTTTACAATGCCTTGGTATCCAGTGTCGGTCACCACAATATAAAAAGGATGTTGAGACTCTGGAAAGAGTGCAGAGAAGAGCAACAAAGATGATCAGGGGGCTGCAGTCTAAAACATATAAGGAAAGGTTGCAGGAATTGGGGATGTCTAGTCTAATGAAGAGAAGGACGAGGGGGGACATGATAGCAGCGTTACAACATCTCAGGGGCTGCCACAAAGAAGAGGGTTGGTCAAGCTATTCTCCAAAGCGCCTGAAGGCAGGACAAGAAACAATGGATGGAAACTAATCAAGGTCAGTCTACTGCAGATAGACCCTCCTTACGGTGACAGATTGATGCTGCTTTCATCTGGATCCAGGGTGTCCAACTTTAAGACTTGCAGACTTCTACCCCCCAAATTCCCCAGCTTATCATAGTGGGGGATTATGGGAGTTGAAGTCCACGAGTCTTAAATTTGCCAAGGACGGACACCCCTGATCTAGACTTTCTGGATTCTCAACATTCAGTTAACGATCTCAGGCAACTTCTGATTCCAGCAAAAAAAGTCAGCTAGGAAATACACTGAATTTCAACTGTCCTCTGGATCATGCAAAGAGAAAGAGAAAGAGTTCGCTTTTGTTCTTCTCCTCCCCTCATTATCTGATAGTTCTTTAAAGAGTTTCAAGTTTTACTTTGCTTCCTTTTGATCAGGAGGAAATGGCAGTATAAGGAAGGAAGCACAGCTGTGCCTTTGGCTTTGAACTCACCAGGTTTAAAAGTCTGCAAGAATATTTTCCCTTTCAGCTCTCTCCAGCCGGGCTCATACAGCCTCGTGATAAAGGGAGATATTAAATTGTCCTCAAGGATGACTAGAAAGGTAAATTCTTCAATCCAAAGAGCGCAGTGGAATTGTTTTTGGGTGTGTATTTTTTTTCTTTCAAATTTAAATCCTTAATAATGTAAATGGCCTGTTTTTTGAATTGTAAGCCTCAATTCCAATTGTTTCATTTTTTTAAAAAAAATAAAAATAACAAGTTTAGCTTTTTTTCTAAAAGAGGAAGAAAGAGGCTGGATTTATGACAGGCTCCTAGAACTACAGATGGCATTCAATGTGGCAGCACCATCTAGTGGCGCCATAAATTCATTATCCAGAGAAACATGTACTCCTGAATTCATAGAACAGAGAATAGAACAGTGATGGCGAACCTTTTAGAGACCGAGTGCCCAAACCGCAACCCAAAACCCACTTATTTATTGCAAAGTGCCAGGGCTGCATCAGCATTGTGGTGCCCTCGGGGGGGGCAGGGAGATGCCTCTGAGTGCCACCTCTGGCACGCAAAAACCGGGGGCATAAAAATGGGCCACCGTGCTGCAAGGCGCAAAAATGGCTGCTGCCACGCTGCGGGGTGCAGATACAAGGCGCTGCACCATGCAAGAACAGGGCAGGGCTTGTGAGTATCAAGCAGGCCCTAGCCCCACCCTATTTGCAGTGCATGCGTGCTCACAGCTCCATGTGTGCATGCACGCATGTAAAATGCTCCCCCCTCCCTTTTCTTCCAGTCCACCAATTGACAATGGTTGGTGACCTCTGCTCTACCACCTCTACTCGAGCTTGCTAGTCGGCCGCTTCGCCTCCTTTGGGTGGGGCTCCTGCTGGGTGGGGCTCCTGCTCCGGATGGCGGTGGCGGCCTGGGGAATTCTGGGAGTTGGGACCCACACGCCTTAAAGTTGCTAAGGTGAAGAAATACCGACCTAGATATTCTTGGGTTACTCCAGACTTCTTGGCCTTGATTTCTGGTTTAGCGGGCATCTATCTAACAGTATTCATGGTATGTTTTCGAGATCTTTACCATCAAAGGTAGGGCATCTCTATTCCCAGTAATTTTAACGGATGTGAAAATGAGCTCCAACATTAATAACTTGTAACACAGATCCCAGAAGATGTTCAAACTGTTCCACCCAGATGTTACATGCTCATGAATGTGTCATTGGAGGTTTCTATAAAACATCAGGCAGATGCTAGCCATCTCCTGTCTCTTTTGAGATGAAATAGCATAGGATTTGCATTTTGTCTTGACACCCTCAACGAGGGCTCACGGAAGCTTCTGAAGTGCCGACACACAAAAAACCCCTAAAAATCGAATCAAAGCAAACAGTTTACCTCTATATTAGTATACTGCTTACCACGATACAACCAAGGGTGTGTATGCATTCACACAACACAGTTAATGCAGTTGCTGATATGGGACATTTTCCTGGGTTTGCACAATTGGTGAATCATAAATTAGCCACATGGACTGCTGTAGGACACATGAAAATGCCTCCTACCCATCCATCAAATGTTAAACAAGCCCATCACACTGTTTTTATGTCTGTACCTGTGACTGGGTACAAAGGAGGTACACCATCATGATGTCTGAGGCCCTCACAATTTCTTTACACATCTCTGTCCTTGGTCTTTAAGCAGCATGCTCCAAGACGAGACACAAATCTAAACCTGATTTAATTTGACTTATCCCTTAAAATGGGATTAGAATTATATTAGATCAATTCAACCTAGTTCACAAGATTGCCGCTAGCGTCTTTAATTGTTCCTCCCTCAGCTGGATTAAAAATAGAATTTGAAGGCAATTTTTGCAAGGACTCTGGGAGTTGTACCCCAAGTTTCCAGTGGCCACTTACATTCCTGGGACTTTTAGGTGGGGTACCCCTGCCATAAGGGTACAGACATATAGACAATAGGTCTCAACTGCAGAGTTGGATGCCTTTCATTTCAACTTTACTGTCCAAACATAACTTGTCCCTGGAAGAAAGAAAACTTAAATTTTGGAAATATGTCAGTGTCAACCTTGGTTTTGAATGGAAGTGTCGCACATTTATTAGGTCCAAGGGAACACTTATACAAAATAGTTCTGGATCGCTCTGAAATGTCTCCACTGGGTGATCTCTGAATTTTATCATAAGAAGAACCAGCAAAAGGTTCTGCTTTCTGCACACAACAAATCATGTTCCCTCATATTTTTTTCCCCCTCTAAGTTCCCAATATCTTTCAGTCTCTCTATTGGGAAAACGTTCCTGTCTCATCAAAATCTGCATTCTATTTCTCTCCCTCTCTTCTCCTCATTATACGTATTCCTGTACTATCAGTTCCTTCAGTGTCAACATTTTCTGCGGAAGCTTTTTGGCCTTCCTCTCTTCCATCTTCTTTTGGAAGAACAGGAAGTCTTTCCCAAGTTCATATGCTAAGGAGATCATCGTTTCCAGCAGTGGCAGGTAGTACCGGTGACCAGTTTGTTTTTCTAAGCGCTGTAGGGCCTTCTCTCCAAATTCGAAGGCGCTTTTGACGTTCTCCAGATCTTTGTGACATACAAGGATGGCGCAGAGGGTGGGAACCAACAGAATGGGCCGGTGCCTTGTCAGCTTCTCTAGCAAAGCGACGGCCTCCAGAAGACCTTCCAACGCTTTGGTGTATTGTCCTCCCCGAAGGCAGCTGTAGGCCTCTTCCAGCTCAGGCCTCGTTAAAAAGTCAATAAACATCCGAGATGTCCTGATGAATTCCATGGAGTACAGAATTCGCAAATAATCCTGGAAAGCGAGTTTTCTCTCCAGGATGACCTCCTCCATGAAATTGCCAGTCAGGATCTTTTTGGGAAAGACAAGGTCTTCCATTTCGTCATAAAACTCCTTAAACAGGCTCGTGTGCAGCTTTTCGAAATCAGAATACCGGCGTTCAATCATTGACACGTTGCTGTCAAAGCTGCCAGTCTGGATTATGATGATTTGGTACTTCTAGAAGGGATACACAAGCAAAATATTTTAGGAATGTCAGATGGAAGAGGGGAGCGAGTCGTCTGGAAGTTACCCTGAATATGGGTTGTATGACTTGTAATATTTGCAGTTTTAGTTTAGCACAATACGCTGGCTTCTCGCCGTGGCAGATGGTTTAATCTTAGGTGTTAACTTACGTCCTGTGGTTTATTCAACAATCCATGATCAAAGTACTCATGGCTTAGTACTTTGTGTGAATTACTGGGTCACACATAATGCTGTACTGTAATCTATGGTTTACAGCTGGGGTACCACCCTATTCAAAACCACAATGCTTGTGCTAAGATGTTATGTAGCTTAATCCAGTAATTGCTATAATCATTATATTTGTGGCTTATAATGTGGTGTTAACCTAACCATTGTATTCTTCACCATGATTTAGTACAACAAATAAAACTATCCAGCCTTAGTGAAGTTATCAGAGTTGTGATTGACTCAACCAATGAAAGGGAATTATTTAGCTAGAGATCTGAGCAATCTTAGGTCAACAGAGGTTGCTTCAAACCCTAGGCTGGTTCATCTTCCTCCTCCTCCTCCTCCTCCTCCTCCTCATCATCATCATCATCATCATCATCATCATCATCATCACCACTCTTTTGTTATATTAGCTTACCACATATTTAGAGAAAGCCTTCTCTACAATTTTGGCTGATGGGATTTCAAAAAGCACCTTGACTTCTCGGCAGCTCCGTTTCTCATTCCGCCAGTATTCCTGAAGTTCTTTAGTTGTCATGGAAGAATTGGGACTTTTCTCACCTAAAATTAGAGTCAATGTGCTGATTTAGAATTATGGCATGGATTGTAAACTTTCTATTATCTTTAGATCACGCAGGATACCCAGGCGGTTTAACACCAAGCCAATATAGATGGGCGTTTTCTAGATTTTGATTTGATCCCCTATCATCAGCTTTACTGGAGGAAAGATTCCATAAGACCCTTAGTTACAGACACTGCCCATGTGGTACCAGGGAAGTAGAAACTCTAATTTATATTCCCACCTAGTGCTCTTTCTATGATGCTCCAACACATGTCTGATCACCTCAATCATTTCCAAATACAAGGGTGATGCAGATAAATTGTACGCTTATTATTTTTGAAGGGACCCTAACGTTATACTGATGTATCAGGTCGTCAAATATTTTTCTCCATATTTAAAGTTTTAATTAGATATGCTGTTTTATTATCCTATGACTATTTTCCCTTTTCCCTAATAACTAACTGCTGTATTAAACTATTTCTCCTTTTTACTGTACTCTTATTGTAAAGGAGGGTCAAAGATTGTAATAAAGATATTTGATATTATCTTTAGAGCACTGAAATGCTAGGGGAAATTTGAAATAGACTACACTGAGTTAAGCTATAAACCACAGTTTACAAATCATAACTGCTGGATGCATGCAGTATATTGAGCAGAATCATCCTTTTATCTTTATTTTCAAACCCGCCATTTCTCCAAATATTTTACTCTTCCTCATAGCATATTCAATATTCTCTAGCGGGTCTTGCAAAACCAAAACCAAGTCATCAACAAAAGCATGAAGTTTATACTTATGTGCTTTAATTTATAATCCTTTTACTCTGTTCTCTTGTCTAATGTCCCTGTTTAGCAGTTCCATCACCAAGATAAAGAAGAAAGGGGATAAATGACACCCCTGTCTTGTTCCTTTCTAGATTTCACTTGGTTTTGTCAAATCCCCATTCATTAAATCCGAGCTTTCTGGAGTATATAAATGAACTTCAATCTCTGTAAAAAGGCCAGTACATTCAAATTCAGTATTGAGCCGAATCAGAACCATAGGTAGGCTGTTGTGTTGGATTCTTGGAGTACCTTTCCAGTGGGGTGGGGGGGGGGCTAATGGAATTTGGAATGCAAAACTTCTGGAGGACAGCAAGTTGCCTATCTTTTAAAATTGCTTACCTGGTTGGTTGGTGGTCTCTTTTGCTTCCTGGGGTGCTTGTAATGAGTTCATGATTTCATAATCATCCTCTTCACCTGAAGGGATGACCATAGGAGGCTTGGATGTCTCTGCTAAATCTTGATGTCCTTCTTCTGCTCCTGAGCAGCCCTGCTTTTCATCCATCGTAAAGCTTCCAGAGACAAATATAATCAGTAGGTATAGTGGTGGGTGATGGCTAGGTGACCTTGGGAGATGGGAAGGAAGAAAGAAAAGAAGAAAGAAAAACTGACATGATAGCAGTGTTCCAATATCTCAGGGGTTGCCACAAAGAAGTGGGAGTCAAGCTATTCTCCAAAGCACTTGAGGACAGGACAAGAAGCAACGGATGGAAACTAATCAAGGAGAGAAGCAACCTAGAACTAAGGAGAAATTTCCTGACAGTTAGAACAATTAATCAAGGGAACAACTTGCCTTCAGAAGTTGTGAATGCTCCAACACTGGAAGTTTTTAAGAAGAGACTGGACCACCATTTGTCTGGTATAGGGTTTACTGCCTGAGCAGGGGGTTGGACTAGAAGACCTCCAAGATCCCTTCCAACACTGTGATTCTATTCTGTTCTGTTCTGTTCTGTTCTACTCTACTCTATTTGCTGTCTAGGGAATGATCAGATGAGAGAGGACATAACTAGCAGATCCATAACAGGCAGAAAAAAAAAATTATCCCCAGGCTATAGAAGATCAGCAGGGAGATTTATCCTATCAAACTTGCAAGATTTAGTTAATGTAGCCTTACAATAAAGTAGAATTATCTCGTCTGGTCATGGTTCTTATTTGGTCTACCTGAGAAAGCTGTCAGTATATCACACAAAGCTTTTCAGACATGTTTTCCAGCATAAGTTGAATAAGTTGCAGTGGATTGAGTTCACACAAAACACACAATGGATGGAACTCTCTCACAGCCATCTAGCCTACTGGCTCTCTAACAGACTCTAACAGACAAAACAATACAGTTAGGAATAGTCCTAAGTCCTAAGCAAGCATATCCCATAAATTTGAAACTTGCCTACTCTTAATTAAGACATACAAAATCCTGACCTGATAGAATTCTGGAAATTATTTGATATGTTCTGAAGCTCTTGCTTCTAAAACGCGACGATAGCAACACTTTTGCCTTCCTTTTGAGATCTCAAGAGACAATAAACATTGAGTTTCACTTTAGATATCTTGGTCAACTTCTCTATTTTATTCTAATGAAGGAAGTTTAGCTGAGCTTCCTCATTCTTAATTTCATCTGTGCTGTTTTAAGAAGATGGTTACTACAAAAATACATGAGGAGTCTGAATTTTTGAAATAGGATACCTGGTTCCTTGATGTGAGGACAAGGTCTGGGCACACTCCCAATAATCTGGTCAACATTGAGAATAGCAATCTTAAAATGTAATAGTGAAGCTGGTCTATGCATTGATTGCCCCAGTCACCTATTTTCCTACTTTTCCATGAAAAATTTCAGCCAGAAATGTCTGGAGTTATGGAGCTAAGAACCAGGACTCCAGAAACTGACGAAGGACACACGGATTTTTGCAAACGTTTAAGATCGATGGATTGCTATCATTTTATCTCACATGTATTGTACTGTTTAGGCTTCTTTGTTCTTAGGGATTGTGTCTACTGATCTTTGAAAAAAAAATACTGTATAAGCAGCTCCAAAAACTCAACAAGTGGACAGAATGGAAATACTTTATATTCATCATGTTTAGATGATGATGATGATGATGATGATGATGATGATGATGATGATGATGATGATGATGATGATGATGATGATGATGATAGAATCTGAAGCATATTTCAGGCTTTTACATCACATGTTTATTTCAAAGAGAGTTCATTTAGTTCTAGGAACATGTCAGATAAATAAGTCTTAGAGGACCTATCCAAGTAAGGACAACTCACCGTGGGCTTTATGTGGAACGACTTGCTTGAAGTTGTGGGTGCCTCATCACTGGAAGTTTTTTAGAAGAAATTGGACTACCATTTGTCTGAAATGGTATAGGGTTTCCTGCTTGAGCATGGGGTTGGACTAGAAGACCTCCGAGGTCTCTTCCAACTCTTCTGTTATTCTGCATTTTGTTTTTTCTGCATTTTTCTTTTGTTTGATCATCTGCCTTTTGCCGAGGGCTCACCAAGTCAGGCTTCTCCTAAATATATCCCCATGAAGATGTCACCAATGAGAGATATTTCTAGGCTACAATTTACCCAGATCCATCAGGTCCCCTTGAGTTTGTTAAAGTAAATGGAAATGAAGGAAAGAATCTCCATCCAGTGTCTGCATTTTAAAGGATTAATATTTATCAGTTATTGCCTGTGAAGCAGGTCATGGTTGAAATAAGCTCTACTAATATGTGAGCAGCCAGCTTTTTGGCTATAAATATAACATTCAAACTGCTTCCTGTCAAAACTAATAAAAAAACCAGTAGCCAAGAACTTTTTGATTTACCAGTCTCTAATCCAATCTATCAGCAAAAGATAAAATGGCTTAAAATAGCTGCTACCATCTAAGAATAGAATTGTGCTAGCATAAATGTCTCATTGTTGTTTAAATTTCTGAGAATTCTGGCTGGTAATTTCCATTCCAACACAATTCTTTTTCAGCTGTTGTAGCTACAGGACCTCAAAATAGGTCGTTTGATGTTATGGTGAGGTATTTATTTTTGAAAAAATGAGATTTGGGGCACTAAAGGATTTCCACCCCCACCCCCCAAATATGATTGTGGGAGACTTTCTTAATTTTGTGGAATTCAGAATTGTTGACACCATTAAACATGGAGCGAGCGGATCATTTCTTCAAATCGTAGTGAGAAACTTTTCAAAGAAAAGGGGTCCGAACTTGATTCTTCAAACTTTCAACTAAAAGATCACAAACAACAGTAGGGTGGGTCACAGATGCTAAGCAATTATCCTTTTGGTTTAGTGTGTTATTATGTGACTTCAGATGTTGTGATTTGTCAGCTGAACAATATGGCTTAGATCCTGCATGCACACACCCCTTATTCAACAAACTGAGCTTTTAAAAATGATAATCTTATCATTATGTATGAACTAGGATATATTCTTCCATTTTGTATCAGTCTGTTAACAGACAGAGAGCTATTTATCTATGTCTGTCTGTCTGTCTGTCTGTCTGTCTGTCTGTCCGTCTGTCTGTCTGTCTGTTTCCATTCAGGTGTAAAGAATACGGTTTCAAATCTTCTGACAGAATAGAAGCCTATTGTCCTTATCAATATTTTATACGAGGACAATGGCGCATCTTATTTCCCCTTTCTTTTCTTGTGGCATTCTTTAGCGTGTCTGCGTTTACTTACCTTCCTTGCATTTTGAAGAATTAGACAGACTCAAATGTTTTTAAAACGTTTATTTAAGAACAGGAAGGGCAGGGTAGAAAGACAGTACAACACAACAACCAGTCAACAAGGTTCCGTGAAACTGAAGGAATCCAGAATCTGCAAAGGGTACACAACCTGCACCCTCAGAGGATGCCTATTTCCAAAGCTCCATGAAGTCAGTTTAGACTTCTGAAGAGCGTGAACCATACTAGTCGGCTGTGAAGGAAAGGAAAAAAAAAAAAAAAAAAGAATATCGGAAAGATAAGGAAATACAAAGAGAGCATAGCTAACTCCACCTACTGCTTAAGATCTACCCACACGGGACTTTCTGCAGAAAAAGTCCCTCATCCCTGTTCTAGCTTCAGCGTTAGACATGAAAATGCATTGCAGATATAATCAAATAAATAGTTTGTTGGGATTCACTCTAAGCTTAAAAAACTGAAGATTTTCTGGACCTTAACCAACTGGGCTTCAAAGCCTGAAGTAACACTCACTTATAAACCTAGATCCCTTCTTCTCAGAGCTAAAAGTTATAGCTTGCATAAGAATCTTCTTGTTAATCCTCCTTTAAGACCCGATATTTCATGCAGATTTGTCCTTCTCCCCTAATTTCTTATTCTTCTCCAGACGGTCCAGAATGACTTCTAGTTTCTTCTCCTATCTCTTTTGGTTTGTTTTGCATAATCTGATCCATCGGGTTCGCTATTGTCTCATAGGCTTTGAAGTCATGGCCTGGAAATGAACTACATCCCTTCCATTCATCCAGGTAGTCTTGTAGATCAACCGGCATGTTGCTCTGATCTGGGTCATCTTCTAGATTTAGATCTGAAGTGCTGTTCAGTAGATCACCGTCCTCTTTCCCCTCATGCATCATCGCAGTAATTTCCATACTATCATCGTCCCTGATATCTGGAATGCTGTCTGATAAAATATCGTGGACTATCACTGGTTCCAAACCTGGGGTGTACCACTTGGCTCCAGAAAACGCCAGGATTTTTTCCACTGAACTGCAGGAAAAGCACATAATTTCATCAGAGGAGAGAGCTGAATTTCAGACTGCCCAACATAGCTTGCCCAGTGGCCCACAGGGGATGGGATACACCCCTGAAAATATCCTGAAGTAGAATAAAAGGTATTCTGAACTGTTTTTGTAGGCTATGGGGAATAGCATCATCGGTTGCTTCTCTAAAGTAAACAAAAAAAAAAAAACCCCACCAAGAAATATTTTAATTTTATCATTTCAATAAAAGATGGCACTGGGTTTGGTGCTTCTCAGTATTTTGAAAAGTCTGGACACATTTTTGGAAATTTATATTTTGATTTTTTGTTTGTTTGCATAATACTTAAGGAAGCTCCCACATTTACTCTGGGAATCAAACAAAGGGAACCCATTTCATCTGATAACACTTTACAGTATTATTTCTTTTACTGGTGTATCATTGCTTGATATTCAACTTTGATGGACTGTTTGGAAATCAGATAATAACAGTTTGAACAATATTATATAGGTTGGTCTAGAACCGTCTTTTGGGTTAGATACCTTGATTCTTTCAACTAGAAGCTTCTCCAAATTGTTTCTACTTGTCACACTGTTTTAGCAAGCCAAAGAATAATTAAAAAAATGGGTACCTTCTCCTTGTCCTAAAACAGCAAAGGCAACATAAAATGGTCCCATGGAAGCATCTCCAGCACTTTGTTGTCCTCATTTGTTTGAGCTTTTGAGGTGGCCCCAAGACCTCTTGGAAAAGCCACCTGAGAACAAGACTTCTGCACTTTGCAGTCAAGTCTACTAAGTCCTAACACCCAAAGCTCCCTCTTGGCTTGAATGGAGGTACCTGACTGAATGCCCCACCTCTATGACTCTAGGCTACCTTGTGTTGCCTTTGTGACACCTTTCAGCTCATGCTTTCTGTGCATTGTTCCAAATAATTTGCATACTGGCATCACATTGGTGCAGAAGTGCTAGCAAAATAGTATTATTTTTTTTAAAAAAAAGTTAGGGTTGAAAAGGTGAAGCCTGTCCAATGAAGGAGGTCTGAGATGACGGAATCCCCTTAACCCCACCACGATTACTCAATCTTGTAAGAAGAGGCTTGTAGTTGAGTCAACTCTGTCTGCTGGAAGCATTGTCTTCTGGGGATGATGACCAACAGGGTCCAATGAATGCCAGCCCAGAACCAGCTTTGCTTTGCTGCCTTCTTGAGACACCTCTGCTTTCAGAGATTTGTTCTAAATTCCTGTGGAAGGAGAGAGTTGTCTCCCTCTCTTTTTCCATATCCTGACCTCCTGCAGATGCAGCCAGCTTCGTTTTCCCAAGATCTGGCTTCTTGTTCCTGATCCCGATGTTTCCGTCATTTCTTGTTCTCCATTTTCTCAGCATAGCAACTTCCAAGACCTTCTCTTCTCTTCAAACAACTTCTGGGATGTTTTGGGAAAGAAGATCCAACAGACTCAGGGTTACGACTACATACACAAAAATGCACAGAGCGTGGAAAACAAGGCTACCTTGCCTTCCTTACGTTGAGACACTCAGTGGTTGATCCGTTTGAAGTCGGAACAAGTGAACCGTGATTAGCTGACAGTTCTTGGGTCTTCTGCCAGAGGTCAATTTCACCAAAGGAAGGGCAAGTCCAGAGTGATTTGTCTGAATTCTAGAATCAGGGGTCCCCAACCTTTTTGGGTCCGCAGACCAGCAGCGATGGTTTCAGTGATGGGAGGGCATAGTTTCGCACTCAAGCTAAATCCTACAAATGAATGAAGCTTTGTGTGCTTGCCCATTGCTTCAGTGTCTCAGTTCCCAAGGGCCGCAGCCCGGGGGTTGGGGACCCTTGCTCTGGCTCAGTCTTTCTCCACCTTGAAGACCTATGTGGACTTCAACTCCCAGAATCCCCCAGGCTGTCAGCACTGGTTGTGTTGAACTTTATTCTTAATTTAAATCGTTAGCCACCCAGCATCATGTGTATGAGACAGGTAGCCATCTCAATCTATCAAATAAATAAATCAATAAACCGTTGGTTAAAAAAAATCACATTAGAAACAGAAATAAAACATAAATTACATCTATTTTCATTATCCATCTCTCCATCCATCCATAATTTTACATCCCCATTTTATTATACAGTATAATTATATGTAGTTTAGGTTCCCTTTAATTTTGTCTGTCAACGTATACGGGGCACATATTCTATGCAGAGGTTTTAATACATTTTTGAAGGGTCTATATGAAAATCATTCTAAAGAGCTGCATAGATTTAAAAAGAAACCACCTATTTTAAACGCATTTTTCTCCCCTTATGCGTTCATGACATTTGCATGCATCCTCTCAACAAGTGCTCCTCCCTTTTTATTCTTTGCTTTGCAATTGTATCTTATTTTTATTATTATTTTGGGACAAATAATAGAAATCAAAGGATGCCCCAATAAAGATCCTACAGTATAATTATAAGCGCCTATTTCGGATTAATATGCAATATCAGCACAAGCGCATGGCCCCGCCCTCCTCCGAATGATGTCATCAATCTGGAGGCGGGGGCAGGAGGAGGAGGACTTGGTAACGTTTTGCCTTTTACAGCCCCCGCCCACTTTTCCCTCCGCTCTTTCGTTTTTTTATCCAATAGAAAGCGAGGTAGGCGAGTCCTGGGAAAACCCGCCCAATCAAATCAGCGCGGACGGGAAGCAATTGGGAGGAGCTTTCTTCCCTTTTTAGCCACTAACCCAACAGGAACGAGTCCGGCCAGCCAATCCAACGACTTATCGCTACCGTTCAGCCTAGCATGCTGGTGAGGGAAAAGATGGAAATTCCCTCCGTCTTACTGAGAGAGAGAAAGAAAGGGAGAGGGAACCAGTCGCAAGGAGCAACGCCTGCTCCCGCGTGTTCTGATTGGCTAAAGGCGGGGACGGGGCGGGACGGAGCGGGCGCTGGCCTCCAGCAGCGGGGTAGGGTGCGCTCCGCGAAGCGGCTCGCCGAAGCTGCTGAGGGGACGAGGATGGTGGCGGACGGCGGGCAGCGTCGCGGTCGTCGCCGTCGCTCCCCTCCTTCCACTCGGGGCGCTGGGAGGCGAGGAAGCCCCGCTGCGGCCGCCTGCGAACAGAGGAGAGAATGGTAATGGCGGGAAGCGGCCGGAATCGCAGCCGGTCGGGAGCGGGATGCGCCGGCCATTGCGCTGAGGCGTCGCGGCGGGCTCTGCCCCCTCGCCCTCCTTCCTTCGGGGTCCTCCCTGGGTCCCGTTCCCCACCCCCGGCCTCACAAGACCGCGGCGGCCGGCGGAGCGCTCCTTCGAGGTCGCTGCACAACAGCCCTGCGAGGTAGGCTGGCCTGAAGGAAAGCGGCCGGCCCAGACTCGTGGGGGGGTGGGTGGGCTCAAACCGGGCCTTTGGGGCGCTCTTATTAAAACTGCTATTTTTATTATGTCATCATCATCATCCTCTGCAGTTAGATTCACAGTCTGAGACTGGTGGAAATTTAATCCTTCAGGTTCTAACCAAGGACTTAAGCATGATTAAGGTCTAAGAATAGGGGCAGTTCCAAGCAGGGCAGGGGGTGGGTGGATGGGTGTGTGGGTTTTTGTTCTATTTTTGTAAAATTAGGATGTTTATGTCTGATGAATTCATGGGTGACTTTCGGCCAGTCCCTCCCTGTCTCAGTCCAACCCACCTCACAGGGTTGTTGTTATAGGGAAAAGGATTTATTGGGTATGTTCCTCACTTTGGAGTTATTTATAAAAGCAATAAAAGCAGGATACTTAAAAAATTAATAGATTAGATCTATCATCTGTGTATCTCTATATTCATCTCTCATCTATCTCACCTATTGCTATCTATCACTATCTGTCTGTCTATCTATCTATCTATCTATCTATCTATCTATCTATCTATCTATCTATCTATCTATCTATCTATCTATCTATTTCTATATATCTATTTCTATATCCATTTATCTATTTCTGTATATCTCTATATATCTATCTCTCTCTATATCCATTTATCTATTTCTGTATATCTCTATATCTCTATATCTCTATATCTATCTATCTATCTATCTATCTATCTATCTATCTATCTATCTATCTCTCTATCTCTCTATATCTCTATATCTATTTCTATATCCATTTATCTATTTCTATATATATCTATATCTATCTATCATCTATCTATCTCTATACCCATTTATCTATTTCTATATCTCTATCTATCCATCTATCTCTATTATATCCATTTATCTATTTCTATATCTATCTATCTATCCATCCACCTACCTACCTACTTACCTACCATCTATCTATCTATCTTTCTATCTCTATGTCTATATCTCTATATCCGTCTGTTTATCTACCTACCTACCTATCTGCCTACCTATCTATCTCATCTCTCCCTTTCTCTCGCAATCATCCAGCCATCCTAGAAAGTCTTTTAGATATACCAGTTATGATTGGTATAACAACAAATTTCTTTTTCCATAAGCGTTCAGTTTGATCTGCACGTCCCAATATTTTCTAATTTTTTCCAATTGTTTTTCCTCAGTCCTAGCATGACCCAGAATAGCAAGGTCAGTGAACCAAACTTTCTTCTTTTCAGTAACTGTTCTGCCAGGCATGTCATGAGCAAGATGCCTGTTGGATCTTGAAGTCCCATAAGATCTTAACCTGCTGTTTTTCCAAAACCTTGATGGTCCCTGGAAGTTGTTTTTTTAACTACGTTCAATATCAAACCTCTGGCAGTGAAATTTTGCTGCAGCCCCTGATCAAACAGTCAATTGTTTCATCCTTTTCACTACTACACAAAGGCGACTATTTGCTGTTGTTTGTTTCATGTTGAATTTTCGCCTTCGTGCAATTAGTTGGCAAAGTTCTTCACATGGTTATGATGGTGCTGGCAGCTGCTCCCCCTCTTCATTGAGTAGGTTGGCTTCTCCATTGTACAAACACACACAACACACACACCTTTCTGTGCTTGAAACAGAGGGAGCGCCTTAAAATGTTTTGGATATGCTTTGTGTACAATTTCAGAGAAAGTTTTCTCCTTCCTGCCCCTTTTTCCCCTTTTTGGTTTCACTTTTTCATTTGGGGAGGCTTCTTTTGTGCTGGGCAGGGTGACAAAACTGCCTAAAGTTTGTGTGTGTGTAGGAGAGTATATGTGTATATGTGCCTGTGTGTGTGTATCTGCCTGTATGCGTACATATATGTATAAGGAATACATATATATGTGTGGATATGTATGTATGTGTTTTTCTGAGTATATGTATGTATATATGCCAGCCAAACATAAACATCATTTTTCATTTGATTTGGGTTTTTTTCATTGTGATGAAGTAAAAAAGGTGCCTTGTTTCCTTCTAGGCAGGACCTTAAGACTTTTCACTCAGCAAGTTGTCTGTTATGTTTCCTATGGATATCTTATACTTAAAAATAGACTAAGATTCTATGGTTTCGTCCTTTTAAAATATTTACTCTGGAGAATAGTGTGGTTTTTGTATGCATGTCTATATTATAAAAATATTTCTTCTTACAGTGCTTACATTACTTCAGCAGGTTCTCCTTACAGTACAGTACTTTAATTCAGAAGGGTTCTTGGGTTTGTCTTTTGCAGTCAGAAAACAAATACTGAAACCACAATATCACATAACAGAAAGAAATTTATAGGGGAATCACAATCCTGCCTATTCTGGAATAAAGCCTATTAAGTTCAGTTCATGCTTCATTGTGAGTAAGCCTGCACAAAAGGGCAGCTGTGGCAGAAGCTTTTGTGGACTAGAATCTGTTTCTGCAACATAAGCCAAGATGGGGTCATTCATTTGCTCAGGCTGAAACTTCAGACTGAAGCGGTTCATGACTTAATTCAGTGATGCAAGTCTTATGATCACATGGAGTCTCTTTGCAGAAGTCATACTGAACCACAAAGTTAGCAGTGAGCTGAAGCTTCCCACACTAATCTAAGGATAAAACTTTGGTTAATAGTTCTTTGGGAAGAAACCAGAGTTTTTTTATTTGTTATTTTGTCTTTTCTAAATCATTGTTTTCTGGTTTAAGTGTAGCAGGATATGTTTAATTGTGTCTTGCTATGAAAGAATATATGTGTCTTATTTAATCAATAAATGTAACTTTAGAGAGATACAGATTTAGAGAAGGTTTGTTGGGAGGTTGGGCAATGTACAAATTTACTACATATTAATAATTGTTATTTGTTGATCTTTGGTACCAAAACTAAGTGTTTTGTGATACCCTAAAGACTAAGAAATTGATGAATGCACAACATATCAAGGTCATAATCCATTTTATCAATTACTGGGAATCAGATACAAACGGTGAGACAAAGGTTCATGACATCGAGTACAGAATGTCTGTAATATTTCTTGACAGAATTCAAATTCTACAAGGTAAATACCAGTCCTTTGTAGCTTTGCTATGGTGGTGAATTAACATTATCATACTTTGTCATGATACTTTTTGAGTTTAAAGGCTGCTTTACCTCACTATTGTCAACTTGTTTGATTCTCAGGATTTCTTATCCTTCTTACATATTATCAGTATACTCATTGATAACACCATGTATCTGATGAATGGACTTCTAGAATGCCAGTATTATGTGGAGGCTGGAATATTACTTGCATTCTTGAGGATATCAGACAGTCACTCCATTCACAAAACTCAGTGGTTCAACTCCAATCACTTGTTAGATCTCCAACTAAAAACAGTCACAGAATCGTGAATATACAGTGTGATGAGCAGGTTGCCATTGGTTCCTTTGAAATGTATTATATATGAATTTAATAGAGAGAGCTAATGAAAGCTGATGCTAGTAATTTATGGATAACGCTAAACCGTAATGTGATTTATTTGTTTTAGCATGATCATGAAATCCACTCTCATGACTTAGTGTTAGGCACAACTTTGGTGTGGCTTAGCAGAATTATATAAGATTATAGCTGCTAAATTATTAGACTTTAAGATGCTACAGTGGTTAACTGAGGGAGCCATAGAGGAGGTGGGCCACTGTTGGTGCTTTCTTTTTAAAAGACTTTGGTTCAATCTTTAGCATCTCAGTCATGTCTTAGAAGGATCTTCGTGGTGAGTAATATAAGGATGAATAATACTGTACGTGCCTTCTGCTGGGTTCTGTTCACTCAAGGACACACGAACTACCTTGCTTGATTGGATCAGAATTGAGAGCCTGCATACTATCTGCAGTCACCTGGATGCTTTTGTGATACTGATTGTTTTTCACCATAGACCAATCTTGAAAGCTGCACTGTACCTCAGTTGTTACTTGTTGACACTTATTTGTTTACAGCATTCCTAGACTGTCAACTTTGTACAGATTCTGGGTAGCTGCAACTCTATAAAATTCATACAATTTTATGAAAATAACCATTCCAAACAAACCTTGATGTCAGAGTGACTGCTACATTCCTCCGATGTGGTTGGATCGTTCAGACAGTTGTGCTTGACGTGAAGGCAAAGAATAACTTTTTAAAAAAACCATTCTTTTGTCTCCCAGGCTCATAGTTGAGTTCTTTGTTTCAATTCCTATGTTGATCTTTGGTTCAAAAATTATATCCTAAGGCAGTGATGGCGAACCTTTTAGAGACCCGAGTGCCCAAACTGCAACCCAAAACCCACTTACGCATCGTCAGGTGTTGGGTGGGTGTGGCCCATTGGGTGGGCGTGGCTGTGGTGTAATAGCAGACTGGGTGGGACTAAAAAGTTCAATCAATCAATTCCAGCTTTGCAAGATTTTTTTTCCCGTGAGAAGTTGAAATTGACTGATTGATTGAACCTTTTTTTTTTGTACACGGCGGTGGAGGCCTAAAGCGAAAAGGTTTTATAAAACCCAGCTGAAGGCCTAGGACTGGGGTGACGGCGCGCGTGCCCACAGAGAGGGCTCTGAGTGCCGCCTCTGGCACCCGTGCCATAGGTTCGCCACCACTGTCCTAAGGTTAGTTCTTTTAATGAAGTTTTGAGGTTGGCTGTTTGTTGCAGCCGTTAATTACTGGTATTTTAAGTCTAGGTGGCTCAGGAATTCTGGGAGTTGAAGTCCACGAGTCATAAAAGAGCCAAAGTTGCCTACCCCTGTCCTAGACTTTCAGAAATTAACACTAGCTTTCCTTTGAAAAGTCCTTCCTTTCTCAATTACCTCTTTTCTTTCTATCTATTCCTATTCCCAAGATTCAGGGGATGCTTTCATATGCATGCGTATTTAAGAAAAAATACTGCTTTTGTGAAATACTGATGTATAATAAAGTATTATTAGTAGTTCTACTTAGACTGAAAGACAGCAAGTGATTTGTAGAGTTTATTTTACGTAATGAACAAGCCTCTCAATTCCAAATGATTACAGATGTGAGTCTTCTTTTGTATCTTGGCTTCTATTGGTAAAAAAAAACCTATGAAGCACATTGACGACTTTTCCAATTGCTAATAGCTTTACAAATTTCTTTCTCTAATCTTATTTTGCATGATTTTTATTGGGAAGCCTATCCTCCTTAAGAGATTATTCTGATTGAATCAGGGTATAGACATGGAGTTTGCTACCGCTCAGATATTTCCAGAAATATCCATGATACCATATTTACAAAGCATGTGTTACTTTAAGTACTACTTAAACATGCACTTTCCTAAAGTTTTTTCCTACAGTCAGATGGTGGGATTAAAAAAAACTTGTGCTTATCTTTATTTTTCCAGAAAATTCAAAACTGTTTTGATTACTAAAAAAGGGGGAGAAAGCTTTTATTTGTGAGAGCAACTGTCCACTCACTTTAAGATATTATGGTAATAAGGATTGCAAAGATAAAATCTACATGGTCTGTCTTGTGGTGGTGATGATGATGATGATGAATAGGGCATCTATTAGCCAGTCAAATTTATTGTGCAGAGAAATTCTTCAGCATGACCTTTGTAGCTATCTAAACATGTTCTCATTCTTGCCAGCTGGATGTTGTCATAGGTCTATAAAAATCAGTGATGATGCCTGCTTTCAAAAGTGTCTTGTTTTCCTGTCCTTTACTCTTATGGTATCCTTTAGCCTCTAATGATGCTTTCCTTTATTTTTATGCTTCAGGTCATCTTTTCTGGATTTAGCTCCATAGGACGTGGATGAAGAACATTAAGGCATTGTTGGAGCTGGAACTTTCTTTTTTTTAAAACAAAAAACAAAAAAAACCAAACCCTCCTTTACAGTTATGTTGCCAACTTAGCTTCTTCTGAAGATTCTCCTTTTTTCATCTTTATACAAAGCTTGAACCACAATGACTTCGGGTTTGTGGAGTCAAGAGAAAGCGAGCTCTCCCTATTGGGAAGAACGTATCTTTTATTTGCTTCTCCAGGAATGCAGCATTATAGACAAGCAGACTCAAAAGCTACTAAAAATACCTAAAGGTAGCATTGGCCAGTTTATCCAAGACAGGTCTTCCGGCGGGCACATCCGGAACAATCCTTCATCCAAAAGCAAGAAGTTGCAAATAGGAATAAAGATTCTGGAACAGCCCCACGTGGTCCTGTACGTCGACGAGAAGGAAATCGTCGACATAGAGGAAAAACGAGCAGAGCTGCTGTTGGCAATTACCAATTGCGAGGAGAGATACAGTATATTTAAAAGCAGAGGCAGACTGCGGAAGGGCCTCCACATCGATGTCGGCTCCCCAGTGAAAGTGCAGCTGAGATCGGGAGAAGAGAAATACCCTGGAATAGTTCGCTTTAGAGGACCCTTAATACAAGAGAGATCCCTGTCTGGCATATTTTTCGGAGTGGAGCTTCTGGTAAGGATTCTCTTTCTTTCTTAAAGAATCCTCTAATGCAGGGGGTCCCTAACCCCCAGTCCGTGGACCAGTACCGGGCCATGGCATGCCGGCAACAGGTCCGTACAAAGAAGGAAAGCCCCATCCACAGGATGCAGGCAGCACACAAAACCACACCCCTGGAAAAACCTGTCTCCACGTAACCGGTCCCTGGTGCCCAAAAGTTTGGGGACCTCTGCTCTAATGTACATTAATGACACCTAAAGATGCTTTTTTTTCACGAGGCAAACTGGACCTTCTTGTTTTTCTTTGAAGACGTTTCGCTTCTCATCCCAGAAGCTTCTTCAGCTCTGACTGGATGGTGGGGGAATGGAAGGATTTATACTCCTTGCAGACTGCTGGTCATTTGCATTCTTTCAGCGAGTCGTTAATGCTACCTGGAGGCTTATCTGTGTCCTCAGAGTCACCTGAGTGGTGCAAATGGTTGTGGAGCCTTCTTGGAACTGTTGAAAGGACTGTGTTGTAGACTGGAGATAGGTGATGTCGGATCCCTCCCCTTCTGTTGAGAAAGGGCTGAAGGAGCTTCTTGGATAAGAAGCAAAAGGTCTTCAAAGAAAAACAAGCATCTTTAGGATAACTATGACCTGGATGGCTGAGAATCTCCATATACATTAAAGAAACATACTCCCTGTATTGTTGAGCATGCCTTCTGAAAACCTGCAAAGTGTTAGGTTTTAATTTGTTTATCACATTTGTATTCCTGTCCTTTTAGGATTGAAGGATGGTGTGGATGGTTCTCCATCTCATTTTATCCTTGCGACGTAGCTGAAGTGGGCTGAATTGAGAGAATGTCTCCTACCAGACGCGGCCCTTGAGTTCAGACATGAGTTGCTTTATTATGAATATCTTTACATAAACTTTCTCATTTGCTGGATTCCTGCCGTTTGTTGAGCTAAAAATAAATGGGTTCTATTGTGGTTTAGCATATTGTGTGAAACGGGCCTCCCTAATCTAAGGTTTTCCAGTGAGTTTTAATTTCCGTGAAGGTTGTGAGACTTGGGACCTTCCTCAGCTCCACATTTGGCTGAACTTTACAATTCATTTTCTTTTGCTTTTGCAGGAAGAAGGTCGTGGTCAGGGCTTTACTGATGGACAGTACCAAGGCAAACAGCTGTTCAGATGTGATGAAGACTGTGGGGTGTTTGTTGCACTAGACAAACTAGAACTGATGGAAGATGATGACAATGAACTGGAGAATGACTATGCAGCTCCAGTTGACTCAATGCAGGTAGACCTTCCTCCTTTGGAGCTCAACTCCAGGGTTTCTGTGAAGATAGGGAAGAATATAGAGTATGGGACAGTTATATTCTGTGATGTCATACCAGGAAACGAGAGTTTAGGATACGTTGTTGGAGTGGACATGGTAAGAAATCAAGATTTTTATGATTTTTTTGCATGTGTGTTTAAAATAGTACATGCAATATTGCTGGTGGGTGGCATCCTTGGAAGCTACTTATGACAATTGTCGCCATGTGTAATCATTCTAGTATATTTTTTAGTATCAGATAAAACGGGTCTTCAAGCTTGGGCCTTGTATGACTTGTGGACTTCAACTCCCAGAATTCCTCAGCCAGTGTGCCTGGCTGAGGAATTCTGGGAGTTGAAGTCCACAAGTCATAAAAGGGCCAAGTTTGAAGAAAGACCCCTGAGATAAAATGTATATTAATTTGCTTTGGCGGATAATCATGCCTCTTGGATTACAGTACAGCAACAAAGAATGTTCTCTAGGGGATAAGAATTTTATGGTACAGTATTACTTTGTTGGACAACAAACAACGAACAAGATTACATATGAGCTGAGAGTTTAACAGGCTTTACTTAACTGTTCAAAATGACTTGAAGCTTGTCAGGTTAAAAACAAAATCTTGTCTGTGATTCTAATGGGAAGCATGTTTGTTGAACTCAGTTCTCTTCTGAAAAAAGTAGCCATGTGTTTTGGCCTCTTGAAGGGACATAAAATGACTCCCCAGTATGAATTTGAATTTCACCTCGTCATTTGTAACGCTCAAGAACACCTCAGTAATAGTTGGCTGTTCCTCACTTTTCTCCCGACGTTTGTTTCTATAATTGGAAAACGTACAACAGCTTTCAAGTAAAAATGCTGAAATCAAATGTTCTACTTGGCAAAATATCCATAGGTATTTGATGTAGCAAAAGGCTGTTTGCACAGTGAATATAATGGGATGTACTTGCATAATCTCACTTAGTTCCACTTAGAACTGTGAAAGATCAAAAAGTTACCTTACTCGTCAACTTTTCCATTTTCTCGGTAACCAGTGAGAATGGCTGCATTTGTAAAACTTCTAAAATTGCTGACAAACTGGGTTTTGTACCTCGGTAATTGGGAGGTTTTTTTTCTTAATTGTGGCATGTGATTATTGGACTAATCCTTTGTTTTTCTGTATGTGAGAGGTGGGTTGCCAGCATTACAAGAATCTGCTTCTTTGTGATGGTTTGTGCTTCCTATCTTAGCTTTGCATAAACTTCGCAAATTTTAGTAATTTCTTGGTTTTCTTGAGTGCATTCGGCTGTTCTCTTGAGCAATACGGATAAACATGTTATAAAATGCTTTTTAGGATAATCCAATTGGAAATTGGGATGGAAGATACAATGGACAACAGCTCTGTAGTTTTGCAAGTGTTGAAAGCACACTTCTTTTGCATATCAATGATGTTATCCCAGGTAATATTTTATTTTGATTTTGAGGAGAGTTTCCAGATTTTAGCATGTTGATTAATGTCTGACTCTAGTTTTAGTTTTGCTTAAAATTTGGCTTTTTTGCAGTTCAAATTTAAAGTAGATATTTCAGTATCTACCATATTACCTATTATTAAAAGTGATCATATGATCCCCAGAGAGTGCAGCTGTCATAAATATGAGACAGTTACCAAGCATTTAAATTTTGATCACGTGACTACAGGGATGCTGCAACAGTTCTTGAGTGTGAAAAATGGTCATAAGTCATTCTTTCAGTGCCGTTGTAACTTTTGAACAGTCACTAAACGAACTGTTGTAAGTCAGATGTCTTCGTCTTAATAGGATGCTGATCTTCTCAATGATTTCCAGATGATAAGCTTGAGGACTGATGGTTGAAAGTCCTCATTATCTGGCAGTGAATTTTCTACTTGAGAAATTGTCTTTGTTTAGTAGGATAGTGTGTGGGCTAGAGAACTGGAACAGTGTTGAATGGAAATGATGTGATTGCAGTTCACATTTGTGAATAATTATGCATAATGATTTAAAGGCTAGGTAAGAACACTTAAAAACCTGTACATGGTAAAAAAATAACGCATAAGGTCTCTCCAAGTGATTCTATTTTTCCCCGTACGGCATTTGTGTATTGGGTTATAGGATTGTTTTCTTACACCTTCTTTAAAAGGAATATGTTCAAATGATACCCACATATGCTCTGATAAAAGAATGGGTATTTGTGAGAAGGGCTCAGAACCACAGGCAATCTGTTCTTTTCTCCATATTATTAGAGTGCCAGTTTTTCTATTCACAAAGCTTTAATAATACTGTAACCTTTATGCTGCATGCATGAGTCAGCTGCTTTACACTGGAGGAATATAGTGACTTGAACAGGATCTACTGAAATTAGCTGATTTGCTTAGCAAGAAACCGTAGAATCTAGACCAGCGGTTCTCAACCTGTGGGTCGGGACCTCATTTGGGGTTGATCGACCATTTCACGCGGGTCGCCAAGCAAGGCTGTCCGCCATTTTTTTGTCCGCCATTTTTTCCCCTTTTCCGGCGGGTGCCTTACCTCCCTTGGGCTGGGCCAGCTGGTGGTCGGCCTGCTCTGTCTCTGCCGCTTGCCAGCTATGCCTCGGCCGGCGCAGGGGGCGGAACCACGCATGTGCGGCGCTCCCGGGCAGGGAAAGTCCTCGACTTACAACCAGCTGGGTAGTCCTCGACTTACGACCGGTTTAGTCCTCGACTTATGACCGGTTTAGTCCTCGACTTACGACCGGTTTAGTCCTCGACTTACGACCGGTTGGGGTCACGGCATTAAAAGGGTTGAGAACCACTGATCTAGACGGCCCTTTCATGGTTTTCAGACTTGAAGTTGGCAATGAAACTATTTACTTGGCCTTGCCAAGGAAACTGAAATATGTGAGCAGTCTTTGGAACCAGCAGATCATATATTTCTAGGTAATGGACAGCTGGATTAGGATACTTACTTTTTGGCTGGGTAAGGACAAAGATGGAAAATTTGTAGGTGTAAACTGGAGCTAAGGTTTCATTGGCTGAATTTGAGAGATGAGAGGCAGATAGGTGTAAGAAAACATTAGAATTGCTGTGCTGGATTAATATAAAGGTTTATTTAGTCTGACAATCTGTTCCAGCAATGGCCATCTGAGAAATTCCTTATTTATTTAATATTTAATCATTACCAGTTTTTTTAAAACAAACTTTCATATTGTTCCTAAAGCATGATAGTTTATATCAGTGTTTCTCAACCTTGACAATTTTAAGGCATGTGGACTTCAACTCCCAAAATTCTGGGAGTTGAAGTCCACATGCCTTAAAATTGTCAAGGTTGAGAAACACTGGTTTATATTATAGTTCCATTATGACAGGTATTATAATTGAGATTTCATATTAGTTTGACTTATCTCTATATGTAAAATTTTTACATATATCTCTCTATATGAAATCAGGACTTTCAGCCCTCCTGAGGAATGTGTAATGTGTTTCCTATTGTTGATTAATGTTTTGAAACTAATACATTAAATTGCGGTATAATGTGCTCTTATACCTTGTGAAATAGCTAAACTCTGCTCTGTTTTAGAGGCTGTGTCTCAGGACAGGAGACCTCCCAAACTTGCTTATACTTCCAGAGGTGGTGGTGACAAAGCTTTCGGTCATAGCAAGCCAAAGTCTACAGGTACTTTGACTCAACATTTTAGGGAAACTTATGGTGTTGTTTCTTAAATGAGGATTGCCATGTGCAATCTTCTTATGTTGCTATTTAAAGGCAAGTGACTACTCAGTCTCTATATCAACATCCGTGAAGATGTGTAATGTGTAGTTTACTGCGTTCCTTATACAGGTTTCACACACACACACACACACATTGGTCAAACCTTTATAAGGAACACAGTACACTACACATTAAACTGATGTTGATGTAGAGAAATGGAAATGGATAGATTCATTTTCCATTGAGCCCTCTAGATTCGCTACTTGAATTTCCTGTGCTTGATCCTTCAGGCCAAATTGCTCCTCGCTTGCAAACGCCATCTGTAAAATAGGAAGAAGAGGAGTTTACTTCAAAGGATTAAATATATTGCAAAGGGATATCCAAATTTCAAGAGGAATCATGAGAACCTTTGCATGGCTGCATATTCCTAGGATTATCCCAAGGTCCTGCATCACACTTAACGTAAAGCAGCCTATGAAGAAAGTTTGGTTGCTCCATTCTTAACCTGCTAATCTTTCCAGTCTACTGAACAAGACTGGATAGAGGCAGTTTCTGCCTTGCATATTAATATTACAATGACTGCAGTTAAACAGTCCATATGTCACCCGTTCGTAGTGTTGGTTGTGATGTATAAGTCAAGAGTTGTTGGGATTTGGTGGCATATAATTTTAAATAACATTCCCATGTTCATTCTTTCTAAAATGTTAAGTCTGAAATCAGCGGTATTAATCTTAAGGATATTATTGAGAAAACAATTTCATTAAGCTTAAACAGAATTGTTATTTGATGTAGCTTTGCTTTCTAAAAGGTACTATGTGTATGGCTTGAAATGTAAGCTGAGAACACAGCTGTTGTGTTAAAGGGTTGGGACCGTATGAGATCATGCCGTATTGTAGTGTTTGGACCAGACGACCTACAGTTATATTTCTTCCATAAGAGTCATACAGTTCTGAAGCACTTCTATAGACTTTTCTAAGAACATAAAAGCTTACTTGTATATATTCTTCCCTTCTGACATGACCTGTTTTTCAGGTGCGCTCTCTGATCCTGTAAACAGAAACAGAACAGAATTTTTCTACGCTTTAAATGGCTCCTCAGTAGATTCTCAAGCACAGCCAAAATCAAAAAATACATGGTATATTGACGAAGGTAACAAACAGGATTTTGATCACAGATGTCGCAAAATATGACTGTAATGATATAGAGAATTCTGACAACTGTATTGACCTAGATTTTTGGATAACGCTTTGATGCATCCTTTTTTTTTTTCAAGCTGTAGCTTTCCTTGTAGTGCTGCTTTGAGTCAAGATGAGCGTGGTCCAGCATCCGCTACTTACTTCCACAGCCTCAGTGGAATTATTTTACAGTCTCATTTGATCCAGCATCTTATCACAAAACAGCTTTTGAAATTTGCCCTTGACTTTTTAAAAAAAAATTTTTTAGCAATTGCTTGTAGTAGCAGTTGCATGGCTTTACGAAGGTGGGGAAAATGTAAAACTCTTTTGGTTAACTCCCAGTTCCTTAGTTCATGGCTGTAGTTTGTCAGATAACTGAAGACTTTTTCTTCGGCCCAGGTTTTAGGGTAATTTCTCAGTCGTGGTAGAAAATACCCAACATTGCGTGACAGCTTGCTCTTATTCTCTGTATTA
The DNA here is from genome assembly GCF_001527695.2 of Protobothrops mucrosquamatus. NCBI lineage: Eukaryota > Metazoa > Chordata > Lepidosauria > Squamata > Viperidae > Protobothrops > Protobothrops mucrosquamatus. The sequence continues at coordinate 134,446 of NW_015388400.1, forward strand.
AACCTGTTGGGTTGCAGGCAGAGCGTGCAAGAGGCTTATAAATAGTAATGTGCTATTATACCAGCTTGTGACCTCATGCTCTGAGCTTTGACTCATGGTTTATTTATGTGTCTTCAGGAGACAAGTTGGTGAATATGTCCTTTAGGGCCTCTTTGCAACTGATGGTACGAATTCACGTGAGGTGTAGATGTCATTTTTGTTTCCCAGTAAATCTTGGCATCCAGATTACTAAGATCTAGAGCAGTGTTTCTCACTCTCAGCAATGATGCAATTTCAGCTCCCAGAATTCCTCAGCCAGCATGATCTGGAATAGCAGTTTTTAAGCAAATAGCTTAAAGTTGACCAATAAGCCTCACTTTTTAAATAGCTGACACAAAATACACAATACCTCTTCAATACTAAATAGTCTTTAAATGTTGAATAAGATAGAATTGTGGCTTCAAAGGTTTTCGTGCTCGAGATTTTTTTTTGTCACATCAGCTTTTCTTCTGTGCCCAGCTGCCATAGAGTATAGGAGTCTTGGAAAACTTGAGGGACAATATCTAATTTATTTCAAGCATGTACCAAGCTCACATGATATTCTGTATGAACTTGGAAGGAGTCCAGGATCCCAGTTTCTTCCACCCAAGTTTGGAATTGCTGTGAACTGTCGGTCACCCGCTGTAATCTATCACTAAGAAACTTTGCAATCATTTGTGAAATATTACTGGTTATAATTATAGTCTTGATGATAGTCCTTGATTGTGATTTTAGTAAAATCTCCTTGTTAGCTCGTTGTACTTAGCAAGTGCCAATAAACCATTTTAAAGTAATTTATTCTGACATGGTAGAATCTAGTCAAAAAGAGAGAGAGAGATTCCATGCATGTTTTACTCATTTTATATGAAAAGCGCATAACGTCAGTTCAGGTGCCTTAATAAAATTTGTCATTCCTTTTCTCTGTGCCTCTTGCTTTGTATTCCTCCAAATTCAACAGTGGCTGAAGATTCTGCAAAATCACTCAATGACTCCTCTTCTGGATTTGGAAACGCTTCCCCACCACTGCAGCCGGCCCCGACAAATAGTTTATCTTCCGAGAACAGATTCCATTCCCTGCCTTTCAGTCTAACCAAGATGTCAAGCACCGCCAACAGTTCTATATCGCACAGCCCACTCTCCTTATCTGTTCAGTCGGTTATTGGAGAGGGGACTTCCGGGGCAATCCAGGAGAGTCCACCGGCCACCGTAGCACCCATCAACCTGCATGGCCTTGAAGTTGGCTCTTTAGCCGAAGTGAAAGAGAACCCTCCCTTCTATGGGGTAATCCGTTGGATCGGGCAGCCGCCAGGGGTCAACGAAGTCTTAGCCGGGCTTGAACTGGTAATGACTGTCAGATTTGAGAACCGATGGGCAACTCTTGTCCATCTCTACCCCGCAGTACCTTTTGATTATGGCCTTTCTCTTAAATTTCCTGGCTACAGCTTGACTCTGACATCAGGCCAGGTGAAAACTCACTGCCAGGTTGAAGCCAGCTCAAAATTCTGATACGCAGATATCAGTCTTCGAGTTACGACTGTAATTGAGTCTGCAATTACGGTTGTAAGTCATGATGGTCGTAAAGTAGGTCTCCGTGTGATCAGACCCACTTTGAATGATCTTTTTTTTTTTCAGCGCTTGTTAAATGAACCCATTGTTTACTCTGGGGCAATTTTAACTGGAAAGCAGAAGTAAATGCTGGTTTCCGCCAAAAGTGTCTTTAAGATGTAGTCACGGCCATAAATGCAGGCCAGTTGCCAAAGGGCTCAAAATGTCACATGATTGTGTGTCTAGACTTTGGAACTTTAAAACCGAGTCATAAGTCCCATTTGGGTCCGTTGTAATTCTGGATAGTCATCGAATGCCTAGTTGTAAGTCAAGGACGACCTGTTCTATGACACATTGTGCTAAGTGGAGAGGGAGGGATGTAAATAGGGACACTACATCAAAGGAGACTGTGATCTCATCAGGAGCCACCTTTAAGCCTTGTACTTTTGTCAGAAATTGTGTGGATGATGTGACTGTGCTGTTTGAGGGCTGGGTGAGGAAGCAACAGCGTTGTGACAGCCATTTAGCCAGGTTATACGTAGGGTGTGTGTGTCTCGTAGCGCTACAATTTCTATATGTGTGAGTAGTGACCGAGAAGTTCAGAGTTCTCTTTTTTTTTTCCCCAGGAAGATGAATGTACAGGTTGCACTGATGGGACTTTTAAAGGAACTCGTTACTTTACCTGCGCCCCAAAGAAAGCTCTTTTTGTCAAACTGAAGAGCTGTCGACCTGATTCCAGATTTGCTTCCTTGCAGCCTGTGTCCAATCAGATTGAACGTTGCAATTCCTTAGGTATGGTCTACCTTTGTCTCTCTGTACAGCTTTGCTGATGACAAGTTCTGGCTTTATTCTGAATTGGAATAAAACATTTCTAATTACCTCTCTGTGTGTGTGTTTCTGCCTGTAAGCATGTGTATATGTGCACATTTGTGAGGAATAAGTGGATGTACGTGTTTCCGTAAAAGCAATGTTGGTCCCAAGAATGGAGAAGCAGGTGGGCCTGTGACTATGCTGGACTTTGCATTGGGCTTTTGACGGTCATATTTCTATTGTGCTTGTTGCTAATGTGGAATTATGAACGAGAGCAGACGTAGCTTTAATTTCCTGGTTTGTTTTTCAGCTTTTGGAGGCTATCTCAGTGAAGTGGTTGAAGAAAACACTCCTCCAAAAATGGAAAAAGAAGGTTTAGAAACAATGATTGGAAAGAAAAAGGGCATCCAGGGTCATTATAACTCCTGCTACTTAGACTCCACCTTATTCTGGTAAATAAAGAAAAAAACTGTGTTTCAAACCTGAGATGACAAAAACACACGATAGGCATTTTTAAAAAATTCAGTGAAGTGAACATTAATCTAATAGCATGCGCATGGTGTTTTTTAATCCACACACAGCAATTAGAAATTTCTAGGTGCTTTTGAAAGGTTAATGAAGATAGTTCATCTTGCTTAATGATCAGAATTGGGACTGGCAGGCATCATTAAGTGACTTCTGATTTTACTGCTGGCTTCTCCTTGGACCCTGCTTTTTGGAAGCACAAATGGCAGTCACATGTAAATGCCTGCTGATTATGAAATGCCCAAAACATGATCACTTACTGTGGGGATGCTGTTAACAGTCATAGATGCAAGGTCTAGTTGTAAAGTTTTTCAATGCCTTTCTAATTTTGAATGGTCATTAAGTAGGGTAGTCATTAAGTGAGGACTATTATGTATATTAGGGATTTCTTTTAACCTTGTAAGGTTAAAAAGCCAGAGCTTAGTTTACAGTCTGGGAAAGGCATTATGTTTAAAAGACACAGAATCAAACTTAATACTACTACTTCTCCTGGATTTTTTTTCCCGTTCAAGTGTTCCTTTCTCTTACTTTCTCTTCTGATTGAGCCTTTGGTATTTGATATGGCTCACATTCTCTTTTTTAAGGCAAAATGTTCTCAAACTTGATTTGTATTATGTAAGGTGGTATGCACGGTGAGCTTAGCTGCTGGTAAGGTTCAGATTACACTGAACCTGTAATGTAAATACAAAATGTAAATACTGTTCCTGGAAACAGATATTGGTCAGAATCTGTTAAAAGCATCTCTTTCTGCAATAGATTTTGGGACGGTCTCGACCTGAAGATGTGTTTTTTTTCCCCTCCCCTTTCCAGTTTGAAACTATTTGTTTTCTGCTCTTTCAGCCTGTTTGCATTCAGTTCTGTTTTGGACACAGTCTTGCTCCGACCCAAAGAGAAGAACGATGTAGAATATTACAGCGAAACTCAAGAACTGCTACGGACAGAGATAGTAAATCCTCTTCGAATGTAAGTACAAATGAGATACCTGTAATACGTGCCAGCTTTGGTGGGAAATATTGAAAGCTTCTTCTACCAACAGGATGTTTGAAATGGTTTCTGGAAGGTAGAACAAGAAGCTTAAAAACCTCTGCTTTGCTTGACTATCTCTGGCCCCTGTACAATTTTTTACCTCTTTTTGCTTGTTTTTCCTTTTGGATTGCGGGAGGCAGATCAAGATAATATTCTTGACAATGTTGCTTCTTCAGATTCTGCCTCTTGGGGGGTTCAGTCTGCCTTTTCAGACTTTCATCTTTTATCTTCTAGATATGGATATGTGTGTGCCACAAAAATAATGAAACTGAGAAAGATTCTGGAAAAAGTTGAAGCAGCATCAGGATTCACATCTGAAGAAAAAGGTAAATTCACTCTGTAGTATTGATAACGAGGAAGAACTGAAAGGATGTTATTTTATGTTATTAAACAGAAGTCTAGAAAAGATTTTCATCACCACCATAAACCCCTTTATGTTCGTTTGGTAGCCCATCCTTAGTTTAAAGACTCTGCTTAAAATAACAGATTAATGGAGAGGAGAACGTTGTAATTCCCTTTAGCCAAGGCTTCTGGTGTTTAATTGTTTGTGATTATATCTTTTTTGTGTTTTCTTTGTTGCACTTGCATTTGGTCTGTGACCCCAAATAAAAATATTATTATTATTAATAGATTAATGAAGTTCTATATCTGCAGATTCTTAAAATGATTAAAGACAAGTGTCAGATCATCTCCAAATAATCTAGAAAATGTCGGCTCCCCAGTTACATAGTTCAGAGTGCTGCTAGCAGTTTTGAGACTTGATTTCAGGCAGTGTTAGGCAACTTGCATTTTTACTATATTTTTCAAAAATTATCTGGGCTTTGATACTCTGATGAAACTTTTTTTTTCCAGATCCAGAAGAATTTTTGAATATTTTGTTTCATCATATTTTAAGAGTGGAACCACTCCTAAAAATAAGGTAAAGATAATCCTTGGCTCACACAAGAGAAATTGTAAAGTCACAAGAGTTATTTTATTATCTATAATGTATAATGTTGAGGATAATTTCCAAAAGACAGTTATGGCTGGGAACACCCTGCAAGCATCTCCATTACTTTTAATTGTGTTTAGTTTTGTAAACTGTGAACATTTAGCTATGCCTTTGTCTTGGGGATATTTCAAGGGCACTTATTGCTGCCTTATCTTGCTTACTTAACACATACATGTCAGTTATGTCTCAACCTTGTATCTGCTATAATAGCATCAGATGTGGAGAACTTGTAGCCAGCACCGTATTGCTAAATTACATATAGGTTAGGAAATTGTCTGAAGGTTACAGAAATCTGTAATTTCAACAATTTCATAGTTCACAGACTGATAGGTATCGGCTATTTAACTTTAGAAATAATCCTTTCATCAGTTTAGGAAATAATTTATTCCAGGATCAAATCTGGGTCGGTCACCGGAACCGGAAGTTTAGTCTTCCGAGCTTTTGGTCTCATGCTGGAGCCCATTTCAGGGAACTTTTCTCTAGCAGAATGGGTTATTTATTTGTTATAAGTAGATGAATCAATAATAATTTATTCTTATATTTATAACTAAACGTTTGGAAAGGCTCTTAAAATCCAAGTCATCTGGTTTCATTCCAGATGCAGGAATCTATTGCTACAGGATTCTGCTCTAACCCCGAAGACAAATCTGGTCGCAGTAGTAGTAGATTCTACTTTTTAAANAATCAATCTTAAGAGTCCCCGTTGTCAAATAGACTTGTATCTCTCTTCTTAGATCAGCAGGGCAAAAAGTCCAAGACTGCTATTTCTATCAGATTTTTATGGACAAGAATGAGAAGGTTGGAGTGCCTACCATACAGCAGTTACTGGAATGGTCTTTCATCAACAGCAATTTGAAATTTGCAGAGGTTTGGAAAAGATTCCTCTTTTTATAGTTTTACCAATCAATGCGCATTCTGCTGACTGAGTTGATCAGCATGCAAGTGTCTCTACAGTAGTTCAATAAATTCTTATTGATTAGGAGGTGACTCTTCATCATGTTGAATGAGGGATTTACTTCTTCAGTAGATATCAAAAGAACTTCCTTGAAGCTTTGCTTGAGCTATTTGTGCAAATGATTTATTAGTTAAAGCACAGGTGGGGAACTCAAGGCATCCAGATGTTCCACAGCTTAAATTCACAGCGGCCTTGTGTGAATGACCAGTGGCAAGGGATTCTGGTCTAGTTCAGCATCACCTGGAAGCCCATTAGTTTCCTTCTTGCTTTAGATCGGCGTCAAACCTTGGCAACTTTAAGACCAGTGGACTTCAATTCCCAGAGGCGGGGTATTCTGGGAGTTGAAGTCCAGAAGTCTTAAAATGGTTTAGTTGACATCCCTGCTTTAGATTGTTAAGTCAAAGGTTGGACTAAGCTGTGTAACTGATTATATTTTTTAACTTTACATTAGGGGCCATCAGGATTTAATGAACTGAAACAGAGCAAATGAAGTCTCTTTGACTAAAACACCTATCCTTTTTCTGTTGGGTTTTACTAGGCCCCATCATGTCTGATCATTCAGATGCCTCGATTTGGCAAGGACTTCAAAATGTTCAACAAAATTTTCCCCTCTCTGGAACTGAATATCACAGACCTGCTGGAAGACAGTGAGTTTAAATGTGCTTCATGATGGTGCAATAAGGCTGAATCTTCAGTTGTTCAAATGAATTCCATGGCATTTGATGAAGCTGGATACCTTTTATCAATAAAATGAATCACCTTCAAAATAATGCAGAATGGAGTTGCTGTGGACCATAAAAACCTTGTTTCAATGCAGATACACAAATAGAATCAGGGTCTGAAACCTTCATTGCGAACTTTAGCAAAACCATATCAATGGTTGACCTCCAGGCTGCTCCAGTTTCTCAGCTTCCTAAAATAAATGAATTCTACTGCCATTGGGAAATAAAGAAAACAGATATCCTAACTGTCTTTAGGAAATAATGAATCTTTTACCAGCCAGTCTGCTGGCTAGTATATTCTGTTAGAATTTAGATGGAACATGTTTAAGTTGCACGTCCACTGTATCAACGCAGAATGAATAAGACTTAATTTTTCCAACAATCCCCGGAGAAATTGTGAGTTCCCCCCCCCCCCCGTTCAATTCTTGTTTTCATCTGTTCCTTCCTATCTGCCACACCTGTTCAGTTCTCAATAGAAAATCTAGAACAGGGGTGTCAAACTCGCAACGTCACATGACGTGTCGTGACGTATTCCGACTTTTTTTCCATTGCCGGCAATGAGGTGGGTGCGGTTTCGCAATGACGCATCTGGCCCACGGGCCGGCAGTTTGACACTCCTGATCTAGAAGAACTCCAAATACGACAGGTCACATCCCTTAAATTAGTAATATCTGTGCAGGAATGGAGTGAGCTAATTTTCTTTTACTGAAAAGTTTAATTTTCTATTTTAAAAAATCTCGGTTTATACAGAATGGTAGCCTCCAGCACAATGGGTGTTTTTCCTTTTGTAAAATGCAGCTCCCAGGCAGTGCCGTATCTGTGGAGGACTTGCAATGTACGAATGTCGGGAATGTTACGACGATTCAGACATTTCCTCCGGTAAAATCAAGCAGTTTTGCAAAACTTGCAATACGCAGGTAAGTTTTTTTCTTTCCCCAAAGGTCCTAGGACAGTGGTGGCGAACCTATGGCACGGGTGCCAGAGGCGGCACTCAGAGCCCTCTCTGTGGGCACGCGCGCCGTCACCCCAGTCCTAGGCCTTCAGCTGGGTTTTATAAAACCTTTTCGCTTTAGGCCTCCGCCGCCGTGTGCAAAAAAAAAAAAAAAAAGGGTTCAATCAGTCAATCAATTTCAACTTCTCGCGGGGCAAAAAAAAAAGATCTCGCAAAGTTGGAATTGATTGATTGAACTTTTTAATCCCACCCAGTCTGCCGTTACCACCGCAGCCACGCCCACCCAATGGGCCACACTCAGCCAATGGGCCACACCCACCCGGCACTCGACGATGCATAAGTGGGTTTTGGGTTGCAGTTTAAAAAAAAAAAAGTTTTTATTAATTTTTTCAAATAAACATATGAGCAAATAATACAAATATGGTGCATTTCATTAGAAAAACAAACACATAAAAAACCTACTCTTTAGGTATTCAGAAATAGTCGGCGGTCCCCCCCCCCCCGCATCCACACTCCCTCTACCTTCCTACCTACTTCCCTCTTCCTTCCTCCCCCTCTTGACCACTACACCTCCTCCTTCCTCCTTTCCAACTATCCTACACATCCCATCAGGTTTTTGGTTGCAGTTTGAGCACTTGGTCTCTAAAAGGTTCGCCATCACTGTCCTAGGATTTTGTTTTTTGACATTGCTGTTCTTGTGTGGGAACTGGATTTTTTCAGAGAGGGGCAAAAATGAAATTCCCTTTGCTAAAAGTTCCTTCTCTCCCTCCCGTCTAGGTTCATCTTCACCCCAAAAGGCAGAGTCACAAGTTCAATCCAGTGTCCCTCCCGAAAGACTTACCAGACTGGGACTGGAGGCACAGCTGCATACCTTGTCAGAAGATGGATCTCTTTGCCGTCCTTTGTATAGAGACGAGCCACTATGTGGCTTTTGTGAAATACGGCAAGGAAGATTCCTCTTGGGTCTTTTTTGATAGCATGGCTGATCGGGATGGTATGTTTTCTCTTTTGTGAAGATTCAGCTGCTAGCCTGGCACTTAAATGCATGAACGTCTTACCACAACATCTGTCGTGAGATGCCTCGTGGCACGGTCGAAGCCGTGTTCCCCCAGTCTTTGAACCGTGGCATCCACTTTTCAAATCCTGTCTTGTTAATGCTAGGTTAATCTAGAAAAAGCTAGGTGAATGATGTAGGGCAGGGGTAGTCAACCTTGGCTCTTTTATGACTTGTGGACTTCAACTCCCAGAATTCCTGAGCCAGCCATGCTGGCTCAGGAATTCTGGGAGTTGAAGTCCACGAGTCATAAAAGAGTCAAGGTTGACTACCCCTGATGGTAGGGTAAGGCCAGGGAGAGTAAAAAAAAAATTAAATCTCTGCTCAGCTCTGAGAATTCCAGGAATTATGTACAAAACGAATGTGGATGGTGGCAGGGTATGGAAAGTTGAAAAAGACAATATAATATAAATACAGAGTTAGAAGGGACCTTGGAGGTCTTCTAGTCCAACCCCCTACTCAAGCAGAAAACCCTATACCAGTGGTTCTCAACCTGTGGGTCGGGACCCCATTTGGGGTCGATCGACCATTTCATGGTGGTCGCCAAGCAAGGCTGTCCACCATTTTTTTTGTCCACCATTTTTTTCCCTTTTGCGGCAGTTGCCTTACCTCCCTTGGGCTGGGCCAGCTGGTGGTCGGCCTGCCCCGTCTCTGCCGCTTGCCAGATACGCCTCGGCCAGCGCAGGGGGCGGAACCACGCATGCGCGGCGCTCCTGGGCAGGGAAAGTCCTCGACTTACGACCGGTTGGGTAGTCCTCGACTTACGACTGGTTTAGTCCTTGACTTACGACCGGTTTAGTCCTTGACTTACGACTGGTTGGGGTCGCGGCATTAAAAAGGTTGAGAACCACTGCCCTATACCATTTTAGACAAATGATTATCCAATCTCTTCTTAAAAACTCCAGTGTTGGAGCACCCGCAACTTTAGTTCTAGGTTGGTTCTCTCCATGATTAGCTTCCATCCATTTCTTCTTCTTCTGCTTTGGAGAACTAGGTTGACCCCCTTTTCTTTGTGGCAGCCCCTCAAATATTGGAACACTGCCCAGTCCTTGTTTTCATTAAAGTAGACAAACCTGGTTCCTGCAAACTGTTCTTTGTGTTTTAGCCTCCAGTCCCTTAATCATCTTTGTTGTTCTTTGCACTCTTTTTTTTTAATTTTTTTTGTGGAACTCAATTTGGTTTATTCCGAAATGGATAATTTCGGTCACAAGCTGGGAGATTTAAGTTGGCGTGAAGTAGAATGCCATTAACCTGTAGATGTTGTTGGTGTTTTTTAATCGATTGTCAGCCGCCCTGAGTCCGCAAGGAGAAGGGCGGGATATAAATTTAAATAATAATAATAATAATAATAATAATAATAATAATAATAATAATAATAATAATAATAATAATAATAATAATAATAATAATAATAATAATAATAATAATCTCAGAACAACATAGTTTTAAGGCTGTCTTATTGTCCTGCTGGGGTAATCCGTGTTCCTCTCTTTTCTCTTCCAAGGAGGTCAAAATGGTTTTAACATCCCTCAAGTGACTCCGTGCCCAGAAGTTGGCGAGTATCTGAAAATGTCTCTGGAGGAATTGCACTCTCTGGACTCGAGGAGAATCCAAGGCTGTGCACGAAGACTGCTTTGCGATGCTTACATGTGCATGTATCAGAGCCCTACGATGAGTTTGTACAAGTAGAAGTTGATGACTCGTTAGGAAAGGAGCCTCTTCCCAGGGACTTGACTGCGGCCCAAGAAAGCTCAACGGAGCTGTCGGCTTCTCAGCTTGGGCATCCGTTGCTGGCAACGGATGCTTCGAAGGGTACGGAAATCAGATAACCAGGAAGAAGCAGCAGCTATTTGAACGAAAAGGGGGAACGGAACCATTCTACAATGCGGTGTTAATGTTGCTAAAATACTTGAGTGTTTTCACTCTTGGAAGTGTGCGTGCGTGCGTGTGTGTTTTTTAAATAAAAAAAAAAAGTCTAAATGAAACGATTAAGGTGTGTTTCAGAGAAACTCTTTACCTAGACCAGTGTTTCTCAACCTTGACAATTTTAAGGCATGTGGGCTTCAACTCCCAGAATTCCACAGCCAGCATTGCTGGCTGTGGAATTCTGGGAGTTGAAGTCCACATGCCTTAAAATTGTCAAGGTTGAGAAACACTGACCTAGACTGAAGATGACGTCCCCTCTGGAATGTTCTGCTGATTCTTCTGACCTTGCACAGCTTAAAGGAAGAGGACTACATTTTGTAAGTTCCCCAGCGTTGTATCCATCGTGTCTGTAAGACAGGCCTTTGACCTTGACATCAAGGCTTTTGCTTCTTATTTTGACCTGGAATAAGTTAAATCACAAAAAAAAAAAAAACCATCTCTAGTGCACTGAGTGAGGGTATAAATGCAGATATACATGGATCAGTCCACATTGTCGCCCTGGACCAAGAATGCTCCTTGCTGTCTTTGTAGCAAATGGGTACCTTCCAAGAAAAGAAAGAATAATGATCCTGCAACTTCGTAGTCGTGGTACTCGGAATGAGCTCCGGAAGTGGCCTCCCTCGCAAGATGGCCTCCCTTGCACAACTTCCTAAGTTCTGTTCCAGGCGCTTGATGCCGTTTTGTAAGGTTATCTCTGAGAATGTGTGGATGAACCAGTGTGATGTCTTTCAGTGGACCCACCCATCTTCGAAGCTAATTACGAAAGGCATTCCACTGCTGTCTTCAAGCTTGATTTCCATAATGGAAGAATCCTGAAAAAAAACCTGCTTTTTATCAATGAGTTTTGGAAACTTTTCAGCATGTGTTCTGCATGCCTTAGGGATCTTGGTCCATTTTTCAGAAAGTACCCAGTTAACTTGGAAAGTCCGAGGCTATTTTCCTTTCCTCCCGTGTCAGTGAAAAGACCCTCTGACAGCTTGCAATTCAGCGTGGTAAACAAGGGGATGAGATTAATTCATATCGGTTCAAGAGCTGTCGTAGAGATCATTCAAAATCACGCCATTAAGTTATCTTCCTGTGTTGCCTTTTATGGTTATTCACCCGCACAGGACTTTTCGGTACTGTATGTTGATTGGGTGGATTTGACAGTGTCTTCAGCTCTACGACCACTTGCCACAGCCAACTCGCCAAGGGATGAGAGTTAGACTAATATCGAAGAAATGGTGGGATAGAATCGTTAAAGAAAGGATGCCAAAATGGAGGGACAAATTGAAATGTGAATGACAACAATTAACATATTTTTTAAAATTATTTTAAATAATTAAATTGAATTGTTGAAGTGTGAGTTGGCCACGGCTACTTGGTTGCGTCAAATTGTCCCATTCTGGTGTCTGCAAAGTAGGATTGTGAGGGCAATAGTCAGCATATTGTACATTTGGGATAAATGTACTCCATAGACACTATATGTAATAGTAGCATGTTTACGACCTCAGTTGTTAGTTGTTATTGCGCACTTATTATTATTTTTTTTGTCTCAGGGAATGTCACGGAAATGAAATCTGTTGTCTATTAAATGGAAGGCGATCGTTGTATTTTTTTCAGTTTTGCGCTTTAGAACCTTGCTCAGACATTTATCTTCTCAAAGGATGATATTGAGCCAGCGTGTAGTTAAATCATTTGACTTGCTGTTCAGTACATGCAAAGAACATCACTACCTTGTTTTGAAGTATTCGGTGTCGTATTGAGTATTTTTACGAACTGTAGGTGTAATAGCTTTTCTGCAGTATGGAGGAAAACCTGCTATCGTTGCCTTAGGTACATTTTGAAGACAGTAACTAAAGGCTACTGTGTAACTGTGAGAAAAACAAAACAAAAACCGTGAATGATGTAGAAACGGATTGTACATTATGAAGTAGATCTTTTTTTAAAAAAAACCCCAAAACTTCAGGATGGATGGTGGGTGCTGAACGACTCTTAAGATCAGCTTGCTGTAGAGAAACTGATGGAGAGAGTAATTAGGCATCTAAAGCTTTTTTCAATGGTTTCTAATTGCACAGCAGGACTGCCAACTCGTTGCATTAATTCTCATTTGTGTAACTCATGCCTGGACGTCCTTCTTGTTCCTACGTATCCTGCTTTTTCTTTGAACACTCGTGGGACACTCCACACCTCAGAAGAAGGTTGAGAAGTTGTGGTTTGAGAGCTCCAGCTGGCTGGACTGAATAGGAAAATGGTGGTCTTGATGGAACAGTAGGATGAAGGAATGTGGGCAGGTAAGGAGCAGCAACTGAAAGGAGCAGCAACTTGAACCAATGTTTTATGTGGAGGTGGAGATTAGAATAAAACAACGGGGTCTAGAAAGATGGTGGCCAGCTGAATCTTGGGAACGGTCTCCATTTTAAAATAGTCACATTTGAGGTGGGCGTGTGAGAGAGATGTTGGTGGTTTTGATATATAATGGTTCTTTCCAGCTGTTTTCTTGATACTCCCGTCTGAGGCAGAGTCTTCGCAAGTGGTAGACTCTCCCTTTTGAATGTGCAGTGCAATAAAACATACATGGAATCGCTCTCCGTCCTTTTCCTTGTTGCCTTTTCTATTTCCTTTTCTGTTTCATCCGTTGTGATTTTGGCATTTTGATACTATGCTCTAAAACGGGGGTCAAACTTAATTTCGTTGAGGGCTGCATCAGCATTGCGGTTGCCCTGGGGGGACCGGGTGGGTGTGGCCAGAGTGGGTGCGGCCTACTGGGTGGGTGTGGATGGAGTGGGTGTGGCCTACTGGGTGGATGTGCCCAGCTCTACATCGTTCGCATCAAGGGTGCCTGTGGGGGAGTGGGACAGATCTGAGGGTCTCTGGCAGAAGGGGGTGGGACCAGGGCAAGTGCCAAGGCATGGTCCACTGGAGGAGCCTCACTGTTCCTCTCAGGCCATTTGGGGGGGGGTGGCTTATGGAGCTAAGACTGAATGCATTTAAGTATAGATGGCCACCACAAAATTGTACATTGGCTCCCGGCCGGCCTGGGCCATGGCAGCGGGGGCCGTTCCCTCACTGTTTCCAGGATGGTTTCGCGGGCCACATGAAACCACTTCGCGGGCCGCATCCGGGCCTTGTGTTTGACATGTCTGCTCTAAAAGGTCTCCTACGTTACTATGAAAAGTGAACTTTAAGCCCTGGCCCTGCAGAAGGAACTCAACAAAAGTGAAATAATTCCATCTGAGATCATGTTTATATGTCCACACAGACTTCGGTGTGTAAGCAAGAAATTAAAGCGCTGTCTTTTGGTTTCCCAGGGCTGAGATTGTCACGAAGAATAGAGCTTGAATCAATATGAAAGCTGAATTGGATTTTTATCTTGACCTAAAACTGCCTCTTTGGGGTATTATTTATTCCGCCATTGTAACAAACTCTGTTCTGCATTGGCTTGCACAATTTTTTTTTTAAAAAAAACAAAAAAATAAAGATTTTGTGGTTGAGTGCAGTTGTCTCCTCAGTAGAGTGTCTCAGCTGAGAGCTTAGGAAATTTTTCAGACTGTACGTGTGAAGCCTTAATTCCTTCAGATGAGAGAAGAAATTATACCCTATATTATTTCTGTACTAATATTTATTAAACTCATTATTTTCATCGCTGTGTCATTTATTTGGAACAATACAAAGGCATCCAAGGTTTGAGGAAAAATGATAACCACAAAAAAAAATTGTGCTTTGCTTCTTACATTTGGGGGTGGAAGATCTTTTGTATATGGTGTAAGAAAAGAAGTGATTATATAATTGAAGAACCTTTAGACTTAAGCATGCAGACCAGACAATTACAGCCTAAAAGCTTATTTATGCTAAGTCCTGTCATAGGTTATTCTGTTATGTACATGTGCATTGGATTCGGCATTTTGAAAGATGACTGGAACCCTTTGATATGATTCCAAAAGGGATCCTCCAAAGAAACTTTACAGAGAATGTAAGAATTGTTCCAAATGTTGAAAATCTCTTTATTGGAACAGAATCGCCTAGTACACTATTACATTTAAAGCTGCTATTTGCAGCTTTGGTGCCTTTCATAAATCATGACAGAATAACTGAATAACAGAGTTGGAAGGGACCTTAAAAGTCTTCTAGTTCAACCCCTATGCAAGCAGGAAACCTTATAACATTTCAGACAAATGTTTGTCCAATTTCTTCTTAAAAAGTTCCAGTGATGGAGCATCCACAACTTCTGGAGGCGTCGTTCCACTGATTAATTGTTCTCCCTGTTGGGAAATTTCTCATTAGTTCTATGTTGCTTTTCTGCTTGATTAGTTTCCATCCGTTGCTTCTTGTCCTGCCTTCAGGTGCTTTGGAGAATAGCTTGACTCCCTCTTCTTTGTGGCAGACCCTGAGATACTGGAACACTGTTATCATGTCCCCCCTCGTCCTTCTCTTTATTAGACTAGACATACCCAATTCCAGCAACTGTTCCTTATATGTTTTAGCCTCCAGACCTCTAATCATCTTTGTTGCTCTTCTCTGCACTCTTTCTAGAGTCACAACATCTTTTTTACATCATGGTGACCAAAACTGGATCCAGTATTCCAAATGTGGTCCTAAGCAAGGCATCGGCATGCCCCATCCCACAAAGAACAGAAGAGGGACAAACTTTGTTTTTTGTTATCTTGTTTTAGATGGACCAATTGATGGCTTCATTGCTTGACAAGGACAGTAAAGATAATCCAAAATCCGTCAGCAGAGACATTTTTCTATGATCTCGTGCTTGTTATATAGGCTTCTGGCCATCAAAACTACCACAGAAGCCTAAAGCTGCATGTATCCTCACCCCCTGACAATTTTTAATGCCCTCATTGTGCACTCAACCCAAATTTTAACTGAAGGCTTCTAAGCATAGGTGCGTTTATAGCAAACCAATTTTTTAATTCCTTTAATTATCTTGATGTTTGAAAGACACCTCGTATTCAATTTTGTTCGCAGTTACTTTAGGTTAAAAAAATATGCTTCAGATGCCCCCTTGTGGAATTAATACACAATTGCTGGTTGATTATTAACACCCCCTCCTTAAAATAGGGGTGGTGGTGAACACGAATGCTTTGTAGTAGCCCTTGGAATGCAACTGTACCACATTAATTTTTCTAGATGCCATTTAATTTGTTCTCATATACCCAGATGTTGTACATACTGAGGCAGTATAATTATTCTTTTTTTTTTGTTTTGTTTTAAATGTATCCAAAGGTTTTAGTGCGCGAGACAATTGCATCTGTATTTCATGCTTTTTCAATAAGGTTAGCAGAAGGAAATACCATTAGCTGATTAAAATATTTTACACCCTGGCTTCACTGGTGAAATCATGAGCGCTAGTGTCTTTATGATAAAGTGAATAACCCACCAGCTCCAACATTTCTGTACAGTGTTGTAAAGCATGGAAAGCGTATTGCCTCTCTTGCGATCTGTGTAAATGAAGACTAGAACTGCTCTTGCTGGAATATAGCTCTGCTTGGGGTTCTTAGAAACCTGAGACTTTTTAAGGCCAGCTTTATGAGTTCATAGTAAACAGAAAAATAGGAATTTTTGTGAATCTGAAATTCATGAAACTCATACCTCACTGTGGCTCAGTTTGTTGAACATGTTAGATCACTTCTGTGGAGACGTCCAGAAATTATGCACTTAACTATATAAAGGTAGTTCTCAACTTAAAACAGTTCCTTTAGTGACCATTCAAAGTTACAATGGCACCGAAAAAGAGTGACTTGCGACAGCTTTTCATACTTATGACCTTTGCAGCATCCTCATGTGATCAAAATTCAGAGACTTGTCAACTGACTCATATTTATGACGGTCACTGTCTCCTGGGGTTATGGGTTCACCTTTTGTGACCTGACAAGCAAAAGTCAATTGGGAAGTCACAACCATTTTTTTCTGACTTAACAACTGCTGTCATTCACTTATCATCTGTGGCAAGGAAGGTCATAGAATGGGGCAAAATTGACTTAACAACTGTCTCACTTAGCAACAAAAGTGCTGGGCTCAATTGTCGTAAGCCGAGGGCTACGTGTAGATGCCCCTTATCCTTCACCACAGATTGGAATAGGGGAAGGAAAACAGAGCAACAAAAATACTGCTACTGAAGGATATAGAATACTTTATGCTTGAAAGTAACAGTTGCACTCTCCGTCCTATTAACTACAGTTAGTCTTTCCCCATGGCCAGTAGGAGGCAAACAATACCAAATAATTTCCTTGAAATTTTTCCATGGAACATGCTTCCAGATTTACTGTGTGTTGCCTCTACAGGAATTGGAAATGTTCTTTTTCCCCTTTTCAAATGAATTTATTCTAAGAGGACTTCCCACTTTAAATCAGAACCCACCTTAGTTGGTCAGTAAGATTTCAAGACCACAACAACTCAGTTTTCTACATTTTGCAAAATAATATCACAAGCCCTCTTTGAGCGATCAAGAATAAACTTTCTTGACAGTTATTTGCTCCTTGAGCCGAATCCTCTTTTGCTTCCGACAGATCTCACTATGGTTTGGTGCAGCTCTGAATAGAGAGTACAGAATAACAGAGTTGGAAGGGGACCTTGGAGGTCTTCTAGTCCAACCACTTGCTCAGACAGGAAACCTTATACCATTTCAGACAAATGGCTGTCCAGTCTCTTCTTAAAAAACTCCCAGTGTCGGAGCACCCACCACTTCTGGAGGCAAATTGTTCCACTGATTAATTGTTCTCACTGTCAGGAAATTTCTCCTTAGTTCTAAGTTGCTTCTCTCCTTGATCAGTTTCCATCCGTTGCTTCTTGTCCTGCCTTCAGGCGCTTTAGGAAATAGCTTGATTCCCTCTTCTTTGGGGCAGCCCCTGAGATATTGGAACCCTGCTATCCTGTCCCCCCTCGTCCTTCTCTTCGTTAAACTAGACATACCCAATTCCAGCAACCGTTCCTTATATGTTTTAGCCTCCAGTCCCCTAATCCTCTTTGTTGCTCTTCTCTGTACTCTTTCTAGAGTCTCAACATCTTTTTTACATCGTGATGACCAAAACTGGATGCAGTATTCCAAGTGTGGCCTTACCAAGGCATTGTAAAGTGGTATTAATACTTCACGTGATTTTGATTCTATCCCTCTGTTAATGCAGCCCAGCACTGTGTTGGCTTTTTTGGCAGCTGCAGCACACGGCTGGCTCATATTTAAGTGTCAGGAAGTTTCTCCTTAGTTCTAGGTTGCTTCTCTCCTTGATTAGTTTCCACCTTTTGCTTCTTGTCCTGCCTTCAGGCGCTTTGGAGAATAAGTCAGCTCTCTCCTCTTTGTGGCAGCCTCTCAAATATTGGAACACTGCCATCGTGTCACCCCTGGTCCTTCTTTGCATTAAAAGTTCCCACCCAAACAGATCACCTTGAGTGAATTTGGCTCTTGATTGGAAGGGGGAAAATGGACTTTCGATAAAGCCATTTGCTTGCCATCCAAACGTCTGGCAGGCAGGCAGCATCTGGAGCAAAGCCAGTTGGCCGAAGCCCCTCCTGAAACAAAAAATGAACCTAATTAACCAGAGGGGAGGCATTTGAAGGACCAGTTTTGGAAAGGACCCACTGGCTGAGTTCATTCAACTGTTGACAGAGCCTGAGGTTCATCTTTAGCCCCTGAGCCACAATTTTTATCTTAGACTCTGCTTATACATGACAAACATCTATGCTATAATGACCTATATGGCAAGTTAGACATTGGTTGGTTCTTTTGTGGTGAAGTCTTCTTCAGTGTTAACCGATTTAAAGGTCCCTTTGCAGTGTTCCACTGTTGCTTCGGCGTCTTTTCTCAGACTGTAAAAAGTCAGTAGATCTCAAGTCAGTCATCTGTAAGCTTAGTTCTCGTTTTCTTCTTCGTGGAGATTTATATCTTGCTTTTCCTCCAGGAATGCCAAACTGACTATTTAGCACTCCCTCCTTCAATTTTTCCATGCAAAAATAACTGTGAAATCAGCTGGGCTAAGAAATTATGATGTAGCTGATGATTGACACGAACTTGTGTCTTCCCCGACCTAGTCCTACACCATAGCTTCTCCACTACATCCCACTGGTTCTTCTATCTGTTATAGAGACAGAACAAGGGGTTGAGGCTAGCTGGGTTCAGATTTTGCCTATCTATGGCTGATCTACCACGATTGATGGAAGAAATCATCATTAGCTGGATGCACACACAATATTAAGACATAAACTCTGATTTAGTAACAGTGATGGGTTCCCTCAATGGGCTAAGATGTGAATCATGGTTGCTAAATCCCAGTTGGTGGTTTCCACCTGAGAGAAAGTTGGGTTCCATCTTCCTCTTCACCACCACCCAGCCCCAAGTTCCATCATGATTTCAAGTGATGGGTGAACTTAGATGTGGGCCAAAGAGTAGTCTTATGTTGTAGTTCTGTTTAAATGATTTCAGATTCAGTGGACTTTTCTCAGCCCTCCAAAGAGTTCCATCAAAACGGAAACCTTCTGAGCTCCAGTCTTTTTCTCTGTCTCTCTCATTGCACATTGTATTAAAAAGAAAATAAAGATTATATATATAATCTGTTGCCTGTTTTGATCTCAAGACCATGGAAGCAATTTGAAAAAAAAAAATCCTATTCCCAGGGCTCAATTACAATAAATCACTGAATAAGCATTATACAGCATTTAAATGTATAATGAGTCGGGCAATCGTAATTATTAATAAATGCCGAAAGATGAACCGCTTCTTCCTCCCCCATCCCTCTGTTGCCTTTTCCAAGCCAGATAATGATCTCAGATCATGAAAATGGGAAAACAGCTGTTACACATGTAAGCAAACCCCAATATCATATGGAATTCTAACTCATAAATGCTTACCTTTGGGCCACGTTATTGCAATCATATGGGCTCTTCCTTAATTGTTTTTCTCCCCGAATATCTAAAGAGGTCGCCATGTGTAACTGATTATCTCCTGAAAGACAGGTCCTCCGGAACAAGTTAGCCCTCCCGAGATTTCTGTTTGATGGCGCAGCCTGTGGACTGTGTTGGTGGGGGGGGGATTGATGTGAATTTGGAGGAATGCAAATTTTGCAGGAAGATGTGGGTGAAGGATGTTTTGGAGACGAGGCTGCCGGGAAGGGCCACATATCAGTAGCTTTGAAAGTTAGAAATTGTAGAGAATATTCGTAGCTCAGATTGTAGATGTTGAGGAAAGCGGTTTGTTCTCTGTTTGCTGCTGGGCTCCCGGATGTTTCGTTACCAAACTAGGTAACATCTTCAGCGGGGGTTGTGAGTGAAGTGTCTTGTTCTGTCCTGAGTGGTGGATTGGTCTTGTGACTGGTTGAATTACAAGATTCAGATTCCCAGATTCAGTACAGGAACTAAATCAGGATCGAATGACCGCAAACCACTGTGTCCTGGTTCACACAGACACCATTTAATGTACTATATTACAGCTTCAGATGGGTATACAGGTAGTCCTTGATTTACACCTATTCGCTTAGCAACCGTTTGAAGTTACAATGGCACTGAAAAAAAGCAATTTATGATTGTTTTTCACACCTACAACCGCTGCAGTATCTCCTTATGGTTGCATGATAAAAAAAAAAAAATCAGACGCTTGACAACTGGCGTGTGTTTGTGACGGCTGCAGTGTCCCAGGGTCCTTGCCACAGGTGTTAAATGGATCGCTGCAGGTGATAATATAAATCTGGTTGTTAAGTGAATCTGGCTTCCCCATTGACTTTGCTTGTCAGAAGGTCACAAAAGGGGATCACGTGACTCCCCCCGGGATGCTGCGACTGTCATAAATATGAGTCAGTTGCCAAGTGCCTGAATTCTGATCACATGACACCCTGGGGAGGCTGCAACGGTCGTGTGAAAACAGCCATAAGTCACTTTTTTTGCAGTGCTGTTGTAATTTTGAGCAGTCACTAAACACGCTTTTGTAAGCTGAGGACTTACCTGTATGTGTTACAATCCCCTCCCCCCAAAAAATCCCACCCACCCTGCAGTCTCTGCAATCGCGGCTCTTCTCATTCCGTTGCACAGATGCCTCCAGTTGTGACGGCATTTGCACCAAGCGTGCATCAGGTGAGCGAAGAGAGAGAACCAGAAGCCCCCCCCCCCAGGCCATCAGCTGAGATCTTCCCTGGCCGGGAGGCAAACGTGGCTTTGTGATAAATAGACCTCCGTGTATTTCCTCCAGCCCCATTCCTCACCCTCCAAGCAGGGGATGCTGCTTTCATTAGGTCATCTTCCTGCACCACCGGTGTCATTTTCAACCAAGGTGCCGTATATCACCTCTGGGAACCGGTGGTGCTTGTTGTTGAACACAGATGAGCCTGTAATGGTCCATCTGCTTTGATTTTATTTAGGGATCCCTCAAGGGCTGGGGTGGGGGGCGGAGAGAGAATAATAATGCTTCAGCCCATCTGCTTTTCCTACAATCAACCCCTGTTTGAATTATCACAGGTTCTGAGTGGCTGGCATATGCTGTCACATAAAGCTACGTGGAAGTGTTGTTCTCCAGCTGTTGTGTTGACATCCTTGCCAACCAGTCATTAACTTCAAGAACCAGGAAGGCAAAGGTGTAGCAGACACAAAGTTGGGGGTTATTTCTGAGAATTGTCAGAGGCAGGCAAATTTTTTTACCCCTCCCTACCTGTTGTTTAGGCTGTATCCAAAATCTGGAATTGACACTGTCAAACGACCAGGTACATCGGTGCTTAATAGAAAGTATACAGGCGGTCCTCAACTTACGACTCCAACTTTAATTTAAAATTGCCTCTAACCAACAATCCAGGGCTTGTACAGTAGTCCTTGACTTACAATCTTTCATTTACTGACCACTCCAAGTTACAACAGCACTGAAAAAGTGACTCAGTGATCATTTTCACACGACCCGTTGCAGCATCCCTACGGTCACGTGATCAAAATTCAGACGCTTAGCGACCGACTCGTATTTATGACGGTTGCAGCGTCCCGGGGAGGGGGGGTCAGGTGATCCCCTTTTGCTACCTTCTGACAAGCAGAGTCAAAGCCAGTTTCACTTAACAACTGGGTTACTAACTTAACAATCGAAGTGATTCACTTAACTGCGGAAAGAAAAGCCGTAAAATGGATCAGATCTCAATTAACCGCTGTCTTGCTTAGCAGTGGAAAATTTGAGCTCCGTTGTGGTTGTAAATCTAGGAGTATTTGTAGTCCCCAGGGCCGCTGACAAAGCCACGTTTTCAGAAAAGCAACAGGGTGGGAGTCAACTGTAGAGAAGGGGCCACCACCGAGAAGACATTTTGTGTGGTCCCACCAGATGTACGTTCCTAATTGATGGGACCCGCAACGTGCTTCATTATACGGTGACATTTAGTTGAAAACTGAATGGCGAATTTCTAAAGATGCTACAGCTTTCTTTTGAATGTGGGCAATTAAGCTGATTAACTAATGAGAGTAGATTAGATAACAGTTCTCCTGTTCAATTCCAGGGTTTTAACTCCGGTATACAGTATAGCTCCCACCTCCAAGGTGATCTTAAAATGGTAAAGCAACCACTGTATGTGCCCAACTGTTTCAATTAAAAATAATTTTTTCAATTCTTCATTTAAAAAAAGTCTGGGGTTTTTCTTAACATTGCATCTCAGTCCGGCATGGTTTGACTTTTTTATATTTGCGTTATTGGCATGTTAAAAAAGCATGTTATTATTGCCAAAGCTTTGAATTCTTAAATATGACTTAGTGCTTGCTGTTTTTGCAATATGACAGCACCAAGTTCACGCTGGTATGTTGCAACGCGAGTCGTTACAATCATTATTTTATTACATCCTAAGACTTATGAGTTCCAGCTGCAGTCCTCACTTTCATGTATTCTGATCCCCTGGCTACCATATGAATTGTTGATTAGATTCCCTTTGATTCAGTTGATTACCGTGAATAATAGGGCAAGGAATGCTATCAGCATTTTGACTTTAACTATAACTGTTACAATTAATTATAGGTTTAATTAGCATACATGCCTGGCAGCAGAGAATATAACATTTCATAGTTAACAGATGACTCTGAAGCTTTAGCAGGAAGTATGACACCAACGCTCTGTGATGGAGAATTATTAATAAATGGCTTCTATTGTTTGATGTCTTTATTTATACAAATTAGCAAGCACTACATAATCAACTTAAACTGTATAATTTATAATAATTGATTTCATTTTGACTGACCACCGGTCAGTCTCGGGAAGAAAAATGGCCCTATTAGGATAACTTTAATCCTAAACATAGCTAATGAATCCTATTACTTTAAGGTCATATTTGAAGCTTTTGTTAATTGTCAGAACCATTTTAAATTGATTAGAGCTAAATTAAATCAATGTAATGTTTAGAGAAAACAATATTTCTAATGGATGAGGCTGGGTTGACCTCAAATAAACATATTTATCAACCGATTTCAGTGAATGAGAGGGCTACCAGCCGGCCTCATAATTCATGATTGTCTATAATATGGGAAATGTCACTATCTTGGCAATTAATTATGTCAGGTTATAAATCTCTTGTTTACCATTCACCGTTTGCCAATTGGAAGACTTTGACAACCTAAAAAGCAAATGGGCTGGATATGTTTTTAAAAAAGTCCCCTCCATTTCTCTGAAGTTTTGGCTAAGGGAGAGCCTAACGTATTTTAACGTATAAAGTTAAAAAAGGAAGGGGGGAATCTAGGAGTTAAACTTCTGTCTTGGGTTTAAAAAAGCGAGCAAGAAAAATTATCCCAAGGAACGTTCTCATCCCCTCTCTAAATAGCGAGGTGAGCAGTATATAAAACTAATAAATAAACGAATTGTGCGGCCAAACTTGTAATAACTTGATCTCTGCCTTCCGATTGTGTTTACTTCGCCATCTGGGATGTGGAAAAAGTGTTGAAGGAAGAGAACATGGAATAATAAGGTTGGAAGGGACCTTGGAGGTCTTCTAGTCCAACCCCGAGAAATGAAAGACAGCGCAGCCAATGGCAACACATTAAAGACGAGATCCACGCAAACAGGTTAAGATGCCAGCCTTAGGATCCCAAGCTCTCCAAACTGGAGAAGGGTCCCAAAGCCCATCCTGGACCCACACTAGTGGTCCTCGACTTACAGCCACAATTTGAGTCCAAAATTGATGTTGTTAAGTGAGTTTTGCCCCATTTTACAACTTTTCTTGCCCCAGTTTCTAAGTGAATCGCTGTAGTTGGTAAGTTGGTCCAGGGGTCTTCAAACTTGGCCCTTTTATGACTTGTGGACTTCAACTCCCAGAATTCCTCAGCCAGGCACGCGTGCCTGGCTGAGGAATTCTGGGAGTTGAAGTCCACAAGTCATAAAAGAGCCACGTTTGAAGACCCCCTGATTTAGTCAGACGGTTGTGAAGTGAATCTGCCTTCCCCATTGGCTTGGCTTGTCAGAAGGTCGCCAAAGGGCATCACCTGATCCCGGGACACTGCAACAGACATACATACATGCCAGTTGCCAAGTGTTTGAATTTTGATCATATGGCCCTGGGGTCATCGGTATGAAAAATGGTCCTAAGTGATTTTTTTTTTCCTGTGCCGTTGTAACTTTGAATGGCCAATTGACAAGCTGTTGTAAATTGCCCTAATGTCCCACGGCTCGCTCCTCTGGCTTGATTAGCCATTTGTTAGGATTTTTATTGGGCTGGAGACAGGTAAAAGAGGACCGAATTTACCTGTGTGCAATGCCTCCTTTCGGCTGCTTCTCAAAACTTAATAACTTTACCAGCAACAGCTCAGCCCCTGCGTGGCCTCTGAATTATTACTGTGGGACAGAACATTTCTTTAACCAAACCAGTCCTTTAATATCTTTCCCCATCTCTGTTATTAGATGGACAAATGAATTTCGCTTTGAACATAACGCGCGGCATTGTCTGAAAATTGCCAGCATGAACCGAAGTTGGCAGGTGTTCTTGGCCTCTGCTTGTCAGTGATTGCCATTTATTATATGTTGCACCTTTATCTGTCAAACGTCGGCTGCGCACGATATTGATTTGTGTCTGCTTGCACTCAAAGGTCACTTTGATCAACATACTACAAAACCAGAAAAAGTAGGCGTCTGACATTTCATTACCTGGGTGGGGTGGAGGGAGAAACCCGAGGCCTAAAATAAATAAGAATAAGTTTGAGAATCGAACAGAGTGGAGTGGCTATAATTAAGAAAAAGACTGCTCTTTGAGGTGAAGGGGGAATGGGGAGGAAGTGGAAGAGCGGAGGAGGAGGAGAAGGAAGAGGAGAAGAAGGAGAAGGGAAGAAGGAGAAGGTAGAGAAAGAGGAAGAGGAGGAGAGAAAAAGAAGGTGGAAGAAGGAGGAGGAAAGAAAAGAGGAAAAGGTGGAGGAAGTGGAAGAGAGGAGGAGGAGGGAAGAAGGAGAAGGTGGAGGAAGAGGAAGAGGA
>NW_015388400.1:159515-179495 GCF_001527695.2 Protobothrops mucrosquamatus
AGGAAGAGGAGGAGGAGGGAAGGAGAAGATGGAGGAAGAGGAGGAAGGAAGAAGAAGAGAAGGTGGAGGAAGTGGAAGAGAGGAGGAGGAAGAAGAGAAGGAGGAGAGAAGAAGGAGAAGGTGGAGGAAGAGGAGAAGGTGGAGGAAGAGAGGAGGAGGAGAAAGAAGAGGAGGAGGAGAGAAGAAGGAGAAGGTGGAGGAAGTGGAAGAGAGGAGGAAGAGGAGGAAGAGGAGGAAGAGGAAGAGGAGGTGGCTGGCTTGACATGCAGGACTGTTGTGTAGGAATCTACGGGGACAACATGGCCTCTGGGATCTGCAAAAAGAGAGGCATTTGATGCATGTAAGAATAGAGTATGAATGGGCTTAATGATCAAGAGAACCTGAGCAATTCTCAAAGAGATTGGAAGAGCGGAAAAGAACGTCCAATTGTAATAATACGTTAGCAATAGTATTTAGGCTTAAATACACCCCCCCCCAATTGCGCTTTAGAGCACTCTCTAGACAGGTTACAAGGTAGAAGCATTGTTTGTATATTGCCCCCAACAATCGGGACCCTCATTTTTACCAACCTGGGAAGGATGGAAGGCTGAGTCAACCTTGAGCCCCATCAGGATCCAACCCCAGACTGTGGGCAGAGTTTGTCTGCAATAGTGCACCGGAGTTGGTGAAGATGCCAGGGTTTGCTCCTGTGGGCCATATTTTTATTGCTCTGCTGCTTCCCTATTTGTCCACATTCCCCAATTTGAAAAAGCCCCCCACAAGAGAGGGGGAAAAAAATCAAATGTACAGGTGCACATTAGGTGAAATGTGCCTTGATAGCAGTAACTGTGAGAGCAATCTTGGAGTCCTAGTAGCTCATATAAACATGAGCCAGCAATGTGCTGCAGCCACAGAGGAACCAATGGAATCCCAGGCTGCATTAACAGAAGGATAGAATCAAGATCACATGAAGTGTTAATACTGCTTTACAAGGCCTTGGTAAGGCCACACTTGGAATCCTGCATCCAGTTTTGGTCACCACGATGTAGAAAAGATGTTGGGACTCTAAAAAGAGTACAGAGAAGAGCAACAAAGATGATCAGGGGGCTGCAGACTAAAACATACAAGGAACGATTGCTGGAATTGGGTATGTCTAGTTTAATGAAGAGAAGGACGAGGGGGGACATGATAGCAGTGTTCCAATATCTCAGAGGGGCTGCCCCAAAGAAGAGGGAGTCAAGCTATTCTCCAAAGCACCTGAAGACAGGACAAGAAACAATGGATGGAAACTAATCGAGCAGAGAAGCAACTTCCTAACAGTGAAAACAATTAACCAGTGGAACCACTTGCCTCCAGAAGCTGTGGGTGCTCCAACACTGGAGGCTTTTAAGAAGACACTGGACAGCCATTTGCCTGAAATGGTATAAAATCTTCTGCTTGAGCAGAGGATTGGACTAGAAGACCTCCAAGGTCCCTTCCAACTGTGATAGTGTTCTGTGTTCTAAATGCCTTCTCTGTGGATTTTGTCTTTGCATAAGAGGCCGGAGGGAACTGCTGGAGAGAGAATTGCAGAAAGCCAAGCAAGACATTCGCATACGTGCCTCGGGCCCTTGAAACCAAATCATTGCAATGTTTGGTCCACTTCAAATTCCTCTTATCCTCAATTGAAGATAGCAGAAACTATTTTATTGCCTAGCAGTCTACACTGATGATTATCTGGGGTGTCAGCTGAACATGTTCAGCCTACGGCTACGTTTATAACATCAAATAGCAACGTTTGACTAGCAGTTCTCTTTGATTGCTATCATAGGTTGTACTTGGTCTATTTGTTTTGGTGTTCTTGCTGCAGATTTTGGGGGCTGGGTGGGTTAAGCTAGTTGTGACAATTAATAATCACTGTTTATTATATTGACCTGCAATGGAAGATGTTGAGACTCTGGAAAAAGTGCAGAGAAGAGCAACAACGATGATTAAGGGAACTGAAGGCTAAAACATACAAAGAATAGTTGCAGGAATTGGGGATGTCTAGTATAATGAAAAGAAGGACTGGGGTGACATGATGGCAGTATTCCAACATCTAAGGGGCTGCCACAAAGAAGAGGGAGCCAAGCTATTCTCCAAAGCGCCTGAAGGCAGGAGAAGAAGCAACGGGTGGAAACTAATCAAGGAGAGAAGCAACCTAGAACTAAGGAGAAAATTCCTGACAGTGAGAACAATTAATCAGTGGAACAACCTGTCCCCAGAAGGCGTGAATGCTCCAACACTGGAAGTTTTTAAGAAGAGACTGGACAGCCATTTGTCCGAAATGGTGTAGGGTTTCCTGCCTGAGCAGGGGGTTGGACTCGATGACCTCCAAGGTCCCTTCCAATTCTGTTATTCTGCCCCTGATTTTGCTTCAGTGCTTTTTTCCCTCCCTCTCTTATCCCATGTCGCGAAAAAAAGACGTACATCTTAAGAAGGGAGCATTTTTTTAAAAAAATGACCTTCCTACTTTTCCAGGAACCTTGAATCTATTCCCCACTTCCTGTGTCCCATTCTCTGATTCCTTTTTCAGCTTCACCACTTAGCCTTCCATCCCCAAATCCCAAAGGGCCCCTTGGGAAGAAGTACTCAAGAGACTTCTACTGTTTAGTCATTCAGCTTTTTGCATCTTTGGAACACTGGCCTCGGAATTTTAAATTGTAAATTTCCCGGCGTGTGATTTGCAAAAAACAAAACAAAAACGGTTCTATGTTAATGGAGCAAAATGTTAACCAATTCCCACCGATCCAAGCAGGGCAGAACGGAGGAGACAGATCACAAGAGCGAGACGTTTCTTATCATAGAAACTGGGGGTGGCTTGCTTGCTTAATTAGCCCAAAGCTGAAGTTTCCAGGTCTTTTCAAAAGAGGCCGTTAATTCCACCCCCCCTCCCCAGTTTTAGCATATGACATTAATGCAGCTGGAGCCGGGTGTCAATCATATCGTATTGACTCTCCAACTTGTAAACAAAGGGATGAGACAATTACAGGTTCAATAAGATCATTGGCTTTGCCAAGATCTGCCAATTACTCTTTATGGCTCAGGAGACAAAGGCCTACCCCCCCCCCAAAAAAAGTCCACATGGGGGAGGGGGCAGGGGAATGAAAAGAAACCTCTGCTCTTATATCAAGCAAAATACAGTATGTCTTCTGCTTTCTCAACAAACAAACAAACAAACAAACAAACAAAAAACAACCCATCTCTGTTTGCAAAAAGAAGGAACCCGGAGTGGCTTTGTGGAATCTGTTCTCCTTTAGGGCTGCTTTAGATAAAAAGAAATGTTGAACTTTCCTTTTCAAGGCTTAAAAAGTTATTGTTGAGGGGAAAAAAAAACGGGAGGGAGATCTCTAACAATTGAGAAGGCAGGTAAGCTTAGAGATGCTGTGTTGTGCCCTTTTTTGCCACTGATCGTAATTTCTTTGGGGCGAGGTTATTTATTTATTTTATTCCGTTTTTCTTTTCTTTATAAGTAACTCGAGGTGCTGAACATATCCAACTCACCTTCCTCCTCCTATTTGTCCCCGCAACAAAGGGTTGCTTTGTGAGGTGAGCTGGGCTGAGAGAGCATGACATGTCAACATCACCCTGTTGGCTTTCATGCCTAAGGCAGGACTAGAACTCACCATCTTTTGGTGCTTGGCCCAAAGTCCCCCAGCTGGTTTTCATGGCTAAGGCGGGACTAGAACTCACCATCTCCTGGTGCTTGGCCCAAAGTCACCCAGCCGGCTTTCATGCCTAAGGCGGGACTAGAACTCACCATCTCCTGGTGCTTGGCCCAAAGTCACCCAGCTGGCTTTCATGCCTAAGGCGGGACTAGAACTCACCATCTCCTGGTGCTTGGCCCAAAGTCACCCAGCCGGCTTTCATGCCTAAGGCGGGACTAGAACTCACCATCTCCTGGTGCTTGGCCCAAAATCACCCAGCCGGTTTTCATGCCTAAGGCGGGACTAGAACTCACCATCTCCTGGTGCTTGGCCCAAAGTCACCCAGCCGGCTTTCATGCTAAGGCAGGACTAGAACTCACCGTCTCCTGGTGCTTGGCCCAAAGTCACCCAGCCGGCTTTCATGCCTAAGGTGGGACTAGAACTCACCATCTCCTGGTGCTTGGCCCAAAGACACCCAGACGTCTTTCATGCTAAGGCGGGACTAGAACTCACCGTCTCCTGGTGCTTGGCCCAAAGTCACCCAGCCGGCTTTCATGCCTAAGGCGGGACTAGAACTCACCGTCTCCTGGTGCTTGGCCCAAAGTCACCCAGCCGGCTTTCACGCCTAAGGCGGGACTAGAACTCCCAGCCTCCTGATGATTGGCCACCCAGCCAGCTTCGATGGCTAAGGCAGACTAGAACTCACAATCTCCTGGTTTCTAGCCTGGTGCCTTATCCGCTTGACCAAACTGGTAATGTGGATGTTTTACTGTTGATTGAACTCTTCCTGAATGTCCCCAATTAATAATAATCCAAGGCCCCGATTTATCGCGCGGCAGCCAAAAACTTACAAAATCTGCAATGTATAGATATGGTTTTGGCTTTCTCCACCTCCCCCTCCCCACCCTTCCACACAACATGTGATCTCATGCGCTTCCCCCCCTCACACACACACACACACAAACACCCTTTTCCCTGCATGTATTAAACAAATGGCACAGCTGAATAGCTTTTCTTAAAAACTGGACATTCACCAAAAAGAAGTTTGGCAGGAAAGACAATTCAAGCGTTCTTCTTTTAACAATGGACTGACTGACTGGCACATTTGAAATGCAAGCGGATTTTTGTGTATGTGTGTGTGTGTGTCTTTGTTCCTCTTTTTGCCCTTTGAGCTGATAAACAGAAACAATGGGAAACAGCTGGGACAGGGAAACATTTGAGGGCCTGGATTTCCAAAGGCAGCAAGAAGTACGTGTGCCAGCTCGCATCTCCTGCCTTGGAGGGGGGGGGGTGTAGTTGGCAACTGAGTTGGGTTTTTTTGGGGTGGGGTGGGGAGTTTTTTTGGGGGGTGGGGAGAAACGAGAGAAAATACAATCCATATTTTTAAATCAAACATTACATATTTATTAATGTGCAGCTGTCCTTTTGTTGCGCGTGATTGCTACACCCTCCACGCCTGTTGGATATCACACACACTGTCCATTGGGGGGAGGGGGAGGGGGAGAGGGTCTCCTGGAGTTGGGATGAATCTGGAAGAACGGAAGAGCGCGGAGGAAGGAGCAAAACCTGGGCTTTCGGTAGGGGAGGAGACACTGTGCGCCTGACGGTGATTTGATTAAAACTGCACCTCCTCCTTATCCTGCTGGGAGGTGATCCAGTTTTCCAAGGCATTTGCTGCTGCAGGAGTCAATCTATACCTCCCCCCCCTCCTCCAGTCTTGCCCGTCAATTGAATCTCTGTCTTTTCATTCAGATAAATATTCAGGCACAGGGGGGGCTTTATTAGCCAGGATTCAGCTGTCTTCTAGTGGGGCCTGGCTTGTCATTTCTCCAGCCCTTATTTCTACTCCAGATGGACACAAATGGAGATGCGGCCAGCCTTTATGGGAGAGAGAGGGAGGGAGAGGGAGAGGGAGGGAGGGAGGGAGGGAGAATAGAAAGAGAGGGAGGAATGAAGGAAAGAAGGAAAGAAGGAAGGATGAAAGGGAGGGAGGGATAATAGAGGAGGGAGGGAGAGAGAGAGGAAGGAAGGAAGGAAGGGAAGAAGGAAGGAAGGATAGGAAGGGGAGGATAAGAGAAAGGAAGGGAGGGAGGAAGGGAGGGAGGGAGGAAGGAAAGAAGGAAGGAAGGAAGGATAAGAGGAAGGAATGGAGGGAGGGAGGAAGAATAGAGCAGGGAGAGGGAGGAAGGAAGGAAGGATAAGAGGAAGGGAGAGGAAGGAAAGAAGGAAGGAAGGCTAAGAGGAAGGGAGGGAGGGAGGAAGAATAGAGCAGGGAGGAGAGAGGAAGGAAGGAAAGAAGGAAGAAAGGATAAGAGAAAGAAGGGAGGGAGGAAGAATAGAGTGGGGAGGGAGGAAGGACGGAAGGAAGGAAGGAAGGAAGGAAGGCTAAGAGGAAGGGAGGGAGGGAGGAAGAATAGAGCAGGGAGGAGAGAGGAAGGAAGGAAAGAAGGAAGGAAGGAAGGAAGGAAGGATAAGAGAAAGGAAGGGAGGGAGGAAGAATAGAGTGGGGAGGGAGGAAGGATGGAAGGAAGGAAGGAAGGAAGGAAGGAAATTCCACTCCAACAGTTGTGTGAGCCGAATCTGAACCCTTCGGCTTTCCTGATAAACGTTTCAATGGCACTCTGTTCAGAGGCTGGTTGGT
The DNA here is from genome assembly GCF_001527695.2 of Protobothrops mucrosquamatus. Classification (NCBI taxonomy): domain Eukaryota; kingdom Metazoa; phylum Chordata; class Lepidosauria; order Squamata; family Viperidae; genus Protobothrops; species Protobothrops mucrosquamatus. The sequence continues at coordinate 165,801 of NW_015388400.1, forward strand.
TTTATTTTGCTGGAATTTGGACTCGTCAATGTCTTTTTCTTTCTCCCCAGTTTTCTGATCCAAATGGGTACCCCAGAACATGCGCTCCGCTTAATAAATAAAATAAAAGAAGAAACGGAAGGATGTGAGGAAAGCCACGGCAAAGAACTTGCAGGATTACTTAAACTCCGTCTTGATCTTTTTTTTTCTTCAGAAAAAACTTTGCAGCCCAACTCGGCTGGCGTTGCCGCAGAGATTCCGCCTCTTCGTTTCTTCCAGGGTTTGGCATTGTCAATTTCCATTGACTGCTGACTAAAAGGCTCACTTTATCATCATTTGTCTGGCGCAGGGACCGTCTTTGATGCTTGCCTCAATTCCTCCTGGGCTGTGCCTGTCATAACTTCATTGGCTTTATAGGGGCGAATCCCGTTTCCCGGCCCCCTCGGTAATTGCCTAATAGACTCTGTTTGTTTTTAATATTTGTTATGCCGTGCAGGAAAAAAAAAAGCTGTTGACATGGCAAAGAGGAGATGGATAGGAGCTCTTGCGTCTTAAGGTTGGCTGCCAAATATGCATGTGGGGCCAAAGAGGATTTGCAGAAGAATAGAATAACAGAGATGGAAGGGACCTTGGAGGTCACCTAGTCCAACCCGCTGCTCAAGCAGGAAACCCTATACCATTTCGGACAAATGGCTGTCCAGTCTCTTCTTAAAAACTTCCAGTGTTGGAGCATTCACCGCTTCTGGAGGCAGGTTGTTCCACTGGTTAATTGTTCTAACTGTCAGGAAATTTCTCCTTAGTTCTAGGTTGCTTCTCTCCTTGCTTAGTTTCCACCTGTTGCTTCTTGTCCTGCCTTCAGGTGCTTTGGAGAATAGCTTGACTCCCTCTTCTTTGTGGCAGCCCCTGAGATATTGGAACACTACTATCATGTCCCCCCTCGTCCTTCTCTTCATTAAACTAGACAAACCCAAATCCTGCAACCGTTCTTCATATATTTTAGCCTCCAGGTTCTTAATCATGTTGGTTACTCAGACTAGCCTGGTCAGGAAAAAGGAAGATTGTTGAGCAAACTCTTGGAATGACAATAACGAAGCCCCTCTTCTCCTCATTCTCCATTCATCAGCCCTCCAAGGTAGGAAAGCAAACCCAAAATACTAGTGCAGCTAGTCCTCGAATTACCACAGCTTGTTTAGTGACTGCTTGAAGTTACAACGGCACTGGAAAAAGTGACCTACGACCGTTTTTCACAGTTACAACTGTTGCGGCATTCCCCACGGTCACATGATCAAAATTCAGACACTCGGCCACTGACTCAGATTTAGGACGGTTGCAGTGTTCCCAAGATCCTGTGATCCCCTTTGGTGACCTTCTTGTGACCAGCAAAGTCAACGGAGAAGCCAAATTTGCCTAACGACCGCGTTCCTCACTTCACCACTGCAGTCGTTCACTGTGGCGAGAAAAGATATAAAATGGGGCAAAACCCACTTAGCAACGGGGGGTCTTGCTTAGCAATAGAAAAGTTGGGCTCAGTGTTGGGGGTATGGAGACCACACTGTGGTCATAAGTTAAGGACCACCTGTACCACCTATGGCGGTGATGGCGAACCTATGGCACGTGTGACAGAGGCGGCACTCGGGGCCCTCTCTGTGGACACACGCACCGTCTCCCCAGCCCCACCTCCCCCCATGACCCCCTCCTCACCAGCAGCCCCCCCAGAGGGGAGTCACCCCTGAATGCAGCCCATGTGGAGCAGCGCAGCCAAGCACATGGAGCCGGGCAGCGGGGAGAAGACTGCCCTTGCACTCCATTGTGCACAGATGATGCTGCAGGGTTTAGGCGGAGGGCATGGCCGCCATGGCGCTGCTGGGCCACCTGGGCGATCTGCGGTGGGTCGTGGAGGCGGGCAGAGCGGGGGCAGAGCAGGCTGGGGGCAGGGGAGGAGTGGGCGGGACAGTCAGGGGCGGGGACGGTTTTTGAGCACTCGGTCTCTAAAAGGTTCGCCATCACTGACCTATGGTAAGTTTGCAATGACAGAATCTTTCAAGTCTGAACGTGGTTTCTACCTGCCCTCCTCCAGAGAAGGAAGGACGGTCAGTTTTTAGATGCTTTTCCCACTTCCATTCCTGCTTTGGATTCAGCTTCCTGTTATCAGTTTCCTAGGCTGCAGCTTTTCCTTCTGTCACTCAAGGGCCTTCTCATCTGCCCATGACACCGTTGCTTCTTTTCTGCAATCCCACGGTATAATTTTGATTTTGATAAGTAAATGGAGACATCAGATGGAATCCTCTTTACCTTGTATAAGGTTAACGTTGGGATTTGGTGTGTTCCTGCCTCTGAGTTCATCGCAAAAGCTATAGATCAATCTCCAGCCATCTCAGAAATAAGCAAATGTATATCTCCCCTCTCTTTCCCCTTCCCTTCCTCTCTTGTATAGATTTGATTGGCCCGGTTTAATTAGGAGCATTTTTGAAATTAATTCCAGAATGTTTGGAATGCAGACAGCTTGGGTCAGCTTTAAGTCCCTTTAAAATATTGGCCTGTCTTCTCTGTCACAAATGCCAATGATGCATTGATAAAACACTGCAGCGCAATCATGGGTGTTCATCAAGGGCCTTCTCTCTCTCTCTCTCTCTCTCTCTCTCTCTCTCTCTCTCTCTCTCTCTCTCTCTCTCTCTCCCTCCCTCCCTCCCTCCCTCCCCCCCCTCTCTCTCCTTTGCTGCTTCTACTGGTTCAGTACCACTACTTTGCCTTCGGACACATCAACATCGTGCTTCGTAAAATATACTTTAACCAAATCTCAATGTAAACAAGAGCCTGTACAAACCAGGTCTTGGTTCAGCTTGGAAGCAAGATCTGTAATGCTCAAAGGTCGAGGGTCCTTTAATTGAAACTCATTCCATCGGCTTCCTTAAGATGATGTCCAGGAATTTCTGACCAGTTCACCGCAGTTGCACACAAGAGCACGCAAAGGGCAGGATTTTGATGGTTGATCTCCACGGTCAACCTCATCCTTGCACAAGCGTTCTCGGGAACGGTGAGAACTTCCCTGAACAATGGAAAGCACTGCTAAAAGTCCTTTTCTTTCCTCGCCCTGTTACTGCTGGCCACGAAAGAGTGTTATTTCCCCCTGCCTCTGCTGCTGCCCCCAAACTCACCCCGAGAAGACTTTTCAAGAGCAGATGGCAGCAGTGCTTCTGAATGAGGAGCAAACCAGCATTTTGTCCTCTGCCATCTGCCAGGCGCGTTGAGTTGCCAATATCAGGCGCTGCATTTTAATAAACTAGCAGAGTGGACTTCCCTAAAATCCCCTGGCTCACTCCGGCAGCTTTGGCGTTATCATGTGAACCTGTTGGATGTGCATAATGGAGGTCCTCAGGTTAAGGCCTGAAGGAAGCTAGCCTTAGGATGAAAAAAGGGAGAGGAGGAGGAGGAGGAGGAGGAGAAGGAGGAGGAGGAGGAGGAACGAAAAAACAGTTTCAGCTTTTTGTAGAGAAAAGGGCTATCAATTCTTTGCAGACCTCGTGAGACAAAAACAACAACAACAACAGAAGAAAGAACAGTTCGGGAAGGCATCTTTGAAACTTGTTCTGTCTCTTCAAAAAAAAAAGTGAAAGGCTTCTTCACGCTTTTGTGTACGTTGTTGTGTGTTTTGCTTTTCGAGCGAGAAGGAAGATCCTATACCTGGACATCAAGTGTCACAAGCTTTCAAGGTTATAGAGATAGGAAGAAGGAGTTTATTGCCTCGAGGACGCAAGGCCCGCTTCCCTCCCTCCCACCCCCCTTAGCCTGCGGGATGATAAGGTCTTAAGTCTGCTCAGTTTCAGGAGATTGTACTTGTATTTATCATATGACTTCTTAAGCTCAGGATGAATATGTAAATCCGTCTCGTTGTTGCCTTGCTGCTAACGTAAGAGGACGTCGGATTTGCACCCTGGCAATCCCGAGTTCTAAAATTGATTAATATTTGTTTTCAAAATGACACGGCGGTGATGTATGGATCCTTTTACAACTTAAATTAATACTTTAAAGAGATGAATGGTCTCCCCCGAGGATGTGAAAGTTCAAGCTGGGGAAATTTGCATATTTATATTACAACCAACTGATAATAATTGTTGAAACAAAATGTAATGTAGTTCGTTTTTCATTTTAATCTGGTCCTACTCAAACACAGGACCTCATTAACTTCACGCAACTAATGCCGTGCTATCAGTCCAGGTAGAACAGGTTTTCCCCCCTGAATTTATGAATTTCAAAGACCAGTTTTCATCAGTGTTACAACAGTGGGGTCGGGCACTGACCCCCGTGCTTGTAGAGGGCTGTGTGTGCCACAAGAAACCCAACTTGCTGGAAAATCTAACTCTGAAGGTTTAGAATAATTCATCAGCTGGGGACGCTGGAAGGACCATTCTCAAAGCAGCCTCTGAACAAGGTGAAATTAGATAAAGATTTCAAGCAAAATATCCCTGCTCATTCTGCTAACCACCTTGTCAAATTAAGATTAGAGCTAAGGAGGGGAAAAATGAAAAATACGTTAGGTATGTTTTTGGGAGGGAAAGATAGTAACGGCTCTTGCAATTTCTTTATATTTAGGTTCTCTTCCTAAAGTTGTGAGACATGCTTAACTCAAGTTTGCTGAACCATGGTTTGCTTACTTAACCCACCTTGGGTGGGTTTGCATAGCTGACCGAAATGGGAATTAATCACATGAGTTGAGTTCAGGAAAACACGTTAGCTTAATGCATAGATGAGTTGATGTGTTCGGATAACACATTAGGTTAACATGTAGATGAATTGAGTTCGCAAAACATGTTAGATATCTGGATTTTGCTGCATTGGATAATGGGAACATGGCCTATGATACATCTCCATGGGGTAAGATAAAGCAGAGGCTGTTGGGTAAAATAAATCCAGAAAAAGACCATTTGTGGAATCAAAATACTTCAACGTTGGTTGAAAAAAAAAAAGAGTGATTTTGGAAGAAACTTTGCCTCTTTACTTATCCACCTTTCAAAACTTTACTTATCCACCTTTCAAAACACCTGTCTTTTCTCTCTTGTAGAACAACATATTCAGATGTACATTTTCCATGTGGTTGTTTCGATGGGAAATAATAACAATAGCAATAGCAATAGCAATAGCAATAGCAATAACAATAACAATAACAACAACAACAACAACAACAACAACAACAACAATAATAATAATAATAATAATAATAATAATAATAATAATAATAATAATAAAGTTAGACGAGACCTTGGAGGTTCCTGCTCAGGCAGGAAACCCTATACCATTTCAGACAAATGGCTGTCCAGTCTCTTCTTAAAAACTTCCAGTGTTGGAGCATTCACCGCTTCTGGAGGCAGGTTGTTCCACTGGCTAATTGTTCTCCCTCTCGGGAAATTTCTCCTTAGTTCTAGGTTGCTTCTCTCCTTGATTAGTTTCCATCCGTTGCTTCTGTTAGGAAGTTGCTCCTTAATTTCAAGTTGCTTCTCTCCTCGATTAGTTTCCATCCATTGTTTCTTGTCCTGCCTTCAGGTCCTTTGGAGAAGAGATTGACTCCCTCTTTTTGGGGCAGCCCCTGAGATATTGGAACACGGCTATCATGTCCCCCCTCGTCCTTCTCTTCATTAAACTAGACATACCCAATTTCAGCAACCGTTCCTTGTAGGTTTTAGCCTCCAGTCCCCTAATCATCTTTGTTGCTCTTCTCTGCACTCTTTCTAGAGTCTCAACATCTTTTTTACATCGTGGTGACCAAAATTCAAGCGATAAAAATCTAGAATTGTATCATTTGTATCTTCACAGTTCACGCATGGTGTGTTTTGGGTTCTCAGCCAAAGACAAAACGAAGCTAAGCGAGTCTTTTTCTGGAGTAGAAACAAACACTTTTCTTTGGTGGTTGGCATTCCCTTGTTGAAGTTGGCTGATTTCTAATTGTGTACTTTTCTTTTATGCTTAAGTGTGACAAATAAAGTGAGTTTGATTATAAGTTAATTGTGTTGTGATGGTATGGGGTTGACATTATTTGTTCTTAATAAAGATGCTTTAATTCTGGGGTATTGATGCTCTTGTTTCAGACTTAGTGTGCGAGTCTTATTTATATATTTATCATATACCGCGGATATTTTCAGTTTATCGTAACCTGCCTTGAGCTGATAAGGCGACGATGGCATATCAATTCAATAAAGAAGAAAAAGAAAACATTCTGGATATTTATCTATCTATTGAATGTTTACCTACTACAATCAAAGGGTTTTTAGTGGCTTACGTACGATATCATTTTGCAAACATGGGTTGGGCATCAAGAATGCAACTTAATACAAGATGGCATCAAACACGCTTTATATTACAATGTACATTTCAGTAGATGTTCATATCCCAGCTTTATCAGATTTGCATATCATGTTTGAGCCTGGTATCATAGTGGAGAAATAATATTTTGAAGAACGTAGGCAGGGAAAAAGAGTCCCATATATTAGGGCCATTCCAGGAAATTATCCTGTATTTTGTCCCTACCAGTTACCACCCGATCTGATGAAAAATAAGTCAGTTTAGAACAGTAGCGGCGAACCTATGGCACGCGTGCCAGAGGCGGGACTCAGAGCCCTCTCTGTTGGCATGCACACCACCACCGCCAGCAGCAGGTCCATCAGGCCACCACCGCTGCCTGGAGCAGGAGCCCCGCCCAGCATAAAGGAGGCGAAGCGGCCGACTAGCAAGCTCGAGTAGAGGTGATAGAGCAGAGGTCACCAACCATTGTCGATTGGTGGACTGGAAGAAAAGGGAGGGGGAAGCATTTTACATGTGTGCATGCACACACCGGGGCCGTGAGCATTGACACACTGCAAATGGGGCAGGGCTAGTGCCTGCATGATACTAGCCCTGCCCCGTTCTTGCGTGGTGCAGCGCCTTGTATCTGCACCCCGTGATGTAGTGGCAGCCGTTTTTGCGCCTTGCAGTGCGGTGGCCCATTTTTGCGCCACCAGTTTTTGTGTGTCAGAGGTGGCACTCAGAGGCGCCTCCCTGCCCCCCCCCCGAGGGCACCACAATGCTGATGCAGTCCTGGCACTTTGCGATAAATAAGTGGGTTTTGGGTTGAGGTTTGGGCACTCAGTCTCTAAAAGGTTTGCCATCACTGGTTTAGAACTTCTCTCTGATTTATAAAAATTCTTGTCGGGGAGGATGGTATCCTTGCACTTTTTTTAGGAAGAGATGATGAAAGGACATATGTGAATGCCTTGTCTTTCATTGCATAAGCTTCTCTGCCCTGATCTGAAAGCAGGGGTCACCAAACCTGGCAACTTTAAGACTTGTGGACTTCAACTCCCAGAATTCCTCAGCCAGCCAAAACAGCATCCCTGGTTTTTCATGCTTAATTAAATCCCAAGCAAAATGCTTCCAGGGGCCTTCTTTTTCTTCTGAAGAAGCGGTCAACCTAATCGCTAAAGCACGAAGGACGTGACAAGAAGCAACGGACGGAAAGTAACCAAGGAGAGAAGCAACCTAGAACTAAGGAGAAATTTCCTAAGAGTGAGAACAATTAACCAGTGGAACGGCTTAGCTCCAGAAGCGGTGAATGCTCCAACACTGGGAGTTTTTAAGAAGAGACTGGACAGCCATTTGTCTGAAATGTATAGGATCTCTTGCTCAAGGAGGAGGTTGGACTAGAAGACCTCCGAGGTCCCTTTCAACTCTGTTATTCTGTTCTGTCTGCAGAGGAATGATTGCCACCGCTAAGAAGGGAATCCCACCGTTGGGAAGTGGTTGGAGAAGGTTCTCCTCCCTCCATCCCATTTCTCTGCCCACCAACTTAGTGGAGAATGTTTATGCTCAGGAATACATATTGGGAATATAACACAGACACTGGGATCCTGTGAGAGCATAGCTCAGTAGTGACGAACCTATGGCACGCATGCCAGAGGCGGCACTCAGAGCCCTCTCTGTGGGCACGTGCACCATGCCCCGGAGATGGCAACTGTCCCTCTTCAACCAGCCACCTGCGAACTCGCTGAGGTCTCACGTGGCTGGATGCATCCCGGCATGGCTGGTTTCCCTCCCTCCCATCCCGTCCCTCCTGGCCTCGCATGCTCTCCTTTTCCTGGGCATGACCCACTGCATCGCCTCCTCAGCTGTCAGCCATCCATCCAGCTCAGAGGCGGCTTCTTTCAACTGCTGGCGGCAGGCTGTGGAGCCCCAGAGTCTGCCAGTCGAGGGGCCGGCAGGCTGTGGCTGCTGACGGACACCGTCGGCCCCCCATGTGCTCACTGGCCTCTGAGTGTGGGGGCCAATGGTGTCAGGCAGCAGCCGCTCCGGCCCTTGCCTTGCCCCATGGCAATGGCACCCCACCCTGCCTCACCTTACCCCGTAGGATGAGCCTCCTGCCCACTGCCCCACCTGCCAGAGACCCCCTGGATCTCCCCCAACCCTGCCCAGCCCCCACAGGCATCCCTCCCCAAGAGCAGCATTGAGGTGACCATGCCCACCTTGGCCACACCCATCCAATCTGCCATGACCACCACAGCCATGCCCACCTAGTGGGTCACGCCCACCTGGCACCCGGCAATAAATAAGTGGGTTTTGGGTTGCAGTTTGGGCACTCGGTCTCTAAAAGGTTCGCCATCACTGGCATAGCTTCTTCTGCCTATGGCGATAGCTTCCCTGTCATAAGTTGGAATTCCCCTGCTATTCCTACCCCTTGTCCCTCTCCAGCTGAGTCAATCAATGGCTATCCTGAGAAAGCTTGTTATGGCATGTTATGCATCACGGATTTTGATCATATCAATCATAATTGAGTCAGATGTAATCCATCTGACTTTTGCTCTACCAGGGTCACCAGGGAAGTAATGCCTCACTTCACATCAATTATCAGGCAGAGCAAGGAGGTGGGTGAGCAATTCTCTTTGATGGTTCCCAGCTATAAATAATTGTATATTGCCGGTAGTTAAGCTGGCTCTTGGGCACACTACGCAACCATGAATTTTCATTTACTTTATCTAGGAAGCTGTTAGGCCTAGTGGGTTGAAATGGGGAAGTTTTATGGTTTTATATCAATCCTCCCCATAAAGATGTTTGATTCTTACACTTACCATTCCTGTTACAGCCACACAGCCAGCTTGAATTATTCTTGAGTTGAAGCCTAGCCTATAAAGCAATTAAGACGATTTCCAGATTAAACTAACGGAAGAAACATGGGAGAAAAAAAAAAAGAGGCTGGAGGCCACTGTGAATAATTGGGGACTTATATAAAATATGCCAATAGGAACCAAAGCGAGGTGAAATATTGCCGGGGCCACCGCCATCCTATTCGCTGAGAAGACGAATCAGCTGCCACAGACGGCAGAGTCTGGAAGACATGAAAAGGCAGCAAAATATTTTCGTGTGCAATTATTGTATTTTCATTGCCAGAATACAGAATAACAGAGTTGGAAGGGACCTTGGAGGGCTTCTAGTCCAAGTTCCTGCTCAAGCAGGAAACCCTAGACCAGTGATGGCGAACCTTTTAGAGAACGAGTGCCCAAACCGCAACCCAAAACCCACTTATTTATCGCAAAGTGCCAGGGCCGCATCAGCATTGTGGTGCCCTGGGGGGGGGGGCAGGGAGGGTCCTCTGAGTGCTGCCTCTGGCACGCAAAAACCAGGAGCACAAAAATGGGCCACCATGCTGCAAGGCACAAAAATGGCTACCGCCGCGCCGTGGGGTGCAGATACAAGGTGCTGCACCCCATAAGAACAGGGTAGGGCTAGTGAGTATCATGCAGGCACTAGCCCTGCCCCATTTGCAGTGTGTCGATGCTCACGGCCCCGGTGTGCGCATGCACGCATGTAAAATGCTTCCCCCTCCCTTTTCTTCCAGTCCACCAATCGACAATGGTTGGTGACCTCTGCTCTATCACCTCTACTCGAGCTTGCTAGTTGGCCGCTTCACCTCCTTTGTGCTGGGCGTGGCTTCTGCTCTGGGTGGCGGTGGTGGCCTGATGCTCGTGGCAGTGGTGCACGTGCCAACAGGGCTCTGAGTGCCACCTCTGGCACGCATGCCACAGGTTCGCCACCACTGCCCTAGACCCTTCGAGACCAATGCTTGTCCAATCTCTTCTTAAAACCCTCCAGTGTTGGAGCACCCACAACTTCTGAAGGCAAGCCGTCCCACTGATTTAATTGTTCTCATTGTCAGGACACTTCTCCTTAGGCATGAAATCTGGCTGGGTGACTTTGGACCAGTTCCTCCCTCTTAGCAGGATACAAATAATACAGTAGAATAAAATAAAACATGCTACTGAAATTTCCATTCCCGTAAGCGTAGGCAGTGACCTAAGGTCTCACGGGTCACGCAAGTAGTTGAAATCTAAATCCCAGGAAGGAGCATCTTAAAAGCGCCTGCTTTCCAATGCCTTTATGTCATTCATGCCACAGTTTTCTTGGGGGAGAAAGAAGGGTGGAAAACCTGCTGTCAGAAACGGTACATTTTGGGAAGGACTGTTAGATGACCCGCTGGTGGTTCAAAGGAAGCACCAACCCCCTTTCCCTTCTTTGTTACAAACGCTCCTCTCATTTGAGAGATTCATGTTCCAGGCTGTTTCAAAGCCTTTTGTTCATCTTGTGAATAAATCATAATGGATGGCCAGTTTGAAGATCTTTTTGTAAAGCTGACTATCATCGTCTTCCATATTCACCAGCAAGGATCCTTCCTTCCTTCCTTCCTTCCTTCCTTCCTTCCTTCCTTCCTTCCTTCCTTCCTTCCTTCCTTCCTTCCTTCCTTCCCCTCTTTCTTTCTTTCTTTCTTTCTTTCTTTCTTTCTTTCTTTCTTTCTTTCTTTCTTTCTTTCTTCTTCCTTTCTTTCCCCCTTCCTTCCTTCCTTCCTTCCTTCCTCCTTCCTTCCCCTCTTTCTTTCTTTTTCTTCCTCCTTTTCTTTCTTTCTTTCTTTCTTTCTTTCTTTCTTTCTTTCTTTCTTTCTTTCTTTCTTTCTTTCTTTCTTTCTTTTTTCTTCCTCTCTCTCTCTCTCTTTCTTTCTTCTTTCTTTCCCCTTATTTCTTCCTTCCTTCCTTCCTTCCTTCCTTCCTTCCTTCCTTCCTTCCTTCCTTCCTTCCTTCCTTCCTTCCTTCCTTCCTTCCTTTCTTTCTTTCTTTCAACTGTCATAAGGAACAAATAATCACTTTTCCTCCCTCCACCTGCTCTTAAAAATGCAACAAAGGACCCCCGAGCTGTGCTCTTTGTATAACAGTTAACATTGTCGCTAGTAATCAATTTATTTCATTGGGAAGGACAGTAGCCTCATGATGAGTCAAAGACCTTTGGAAAACAGTACATCTGTGCCTGTTATTTAAGAATACTCTGGCACAAAAGAGTGGAATACATTAGAAAACAAAAAATATGTCAGTGTACAGAAAGGACCTATTGTTATCTCTGACACAGAAGGTTTGAGACAAGGCAAATGACACGGGATGTTTTTCCCTGGTTCGCCAGTCTCTGTAATAAAGTATTTGGTGAAAAATGCTGTAATTGATACCCAGAAGACAGAGAATTTCTCCTCCTTTCCCTCTCTGGCGATGCCAACCATATTGTAGCTGGAACACTCTCTCTTTTTTTTCTCCCCTTTTGTCAATATCAGGAACCTTAAAGCAGAATCGATAGAATTCTCTTCTAATGCTTGGCTTTAATGGCAGCTGCTTTGATGTGCTGAGAGATCAATGCTTGTTTGCCTTCAATAGGAGCTGAAAACTCTAGGGATGTTTGGGGGAACGGAATCATCCCTGGATGAGTCCACAGCCTACATTTGACATCCGTGGCTCCCCCCCCCCCACAACTTTATTTATTTTCCTAGGCTGCTGTTCCATTAACCTTTCATTTTCCTGCAGTGCATTGTAGCAGAGGTTGTGACATAGGTGTTAGGGGAAATTGCAATGGTAGCTCCCTCTGTTTTTGTTCTGCCAATTAGGTAAGCTTTTAAGGACCCCTAAAGGCAGACTTTTGTCCAGAGCTTCCACTAACCTGGAGCTACGGATAGATCCTCTACGGCAGTGTTTCTCAACCATGGCATGTTTAAGATGAGTGGACTTCAACTCCCAGAATTCCCCAGCCAGGCCATGATGACTCAGGAGTTCTGGGTGTTGAAGTCCATTCATCTTACAGACACTAGGATTGAGAAATACTATTCTGCAGTGATCGGTCTTAAAGCTTCATCTGTAAAATAAATAGTGAATCATTGTTTTAAAAGAGAAGCTAACAAAATCAAAATTTTAAAAGGGAAACTAACATTTCTTCTTGGCAACTCTGGATTTACTGTCTCCCATGTCTCAGAGTAACTTAAATAAATAAAAAGTCTTCAGAGAATAGGTGATCTCCTTCAACATTTGAAAGCTTCTCAAAGAGATAATCCAGCTGCCTCAATGTTGCAGCCAACCCTTTCTTTCTTTCTTTCTTTCTTTCTTTCTTTCTTCCTTCTTTCTTTCTTTCCTTCCTTCCTTCCTTCCTTCCTTCCTTCCTTCTTTCTTCTCTCTCTCTCTCTCTCTCTCTCTCTCTCTCTCTCTCTCTCTCTCTCTCTCTCTCTCTCTCTCTCTCTCTCTCTCTCTCTCTCTCTCTCTCTCTCTCTCTCTTTCTTTCTTTTTTTCTTTCATCAGAATCCAACATCACTCCAGTCTGAATCACATTTGCTTAGCTACTATTAAATTTAGTTGACCTTATTCTTCCAGACAGATCTGAGCCATTTTGAAATCAGCTGAACTGTGTTTCGGGTGCTTCTTTGTCATTATCTATTTGTACTTCAAAAACTCGCTTTGGGTAAGAATCGTGGCTCCTGCACCAAGGATCAAGGCTGCTACCATGAAATCCACCAGACATGAATTTTAGAAGGCCCAAAAAGTAAAAGGGTTAATGCCACATTCCAGCCTTGCTCAGTTTAGCAGATATTTCTCTTAGAGAGATGAATAGTAGCAAGAATATTCTAAAGGATGCACTTTCCCTGGAAGTGGACTTAATAATGCAGCTACATTTTCCTAGAACGTAATAACTGAATAAAAGAAACAATTTTATTGACTTATTTGGCTACTGAAGTCATGTCAACTGGAATGTGAATGAAGTAAGGAGACAGTCCCAATTCTACTTCAGGGCTACCTGAGAAGGTAAAATTCTGACTTGAAGTAAATTGATGCCCAAACCAAAGCAAAATCTCTCGGATAAAGACCACAACAGAGATCAGGACCCTGGACAGCTCCAATTCAGTCCCTCTGACAGAAGTTCTGGACTATTAAGGTCATATAGCAAGACGGTGTTCTTGCAATAGTAACACTGTCACAAGTTGCCACCATAATTGCCGGGCTCAATTCCTATCGGTCAAGGATTACCTCCGATGTATCTGCCACATAATCAAAGCCAACAGTCCAAAGTTGAACTCAGAGTAAAAAAATAAGTTCTCACAAGAACAAGGAGACATAACATTCGGAACATTGTAAGTGCAAATGAAGGTGAGAAGAAGGAAGGTGGACCGGAAAGTGTTTTGCTAGGATACCTTCAAATCTAATGGGACCATTGATTGGAGAACTCGCTGTCAGTTTTACCTAATTAATTTCTGCAGCTGGATTCATCGATAAGAGTGGAAATTACAAGAAGCTGGATAACGCATGATTCGAATTTTTCTCAGGAGCCCTTACTGGATTGTTACGGGGCCTTGTCTCTGCACTGGTAGCCCTCGACGTACCACCACAATTGAGTGCAACATTT